>NC_142930.1:63330374-63345374 GCF_046866305.1 Octopus bimaculoides
AAGAAGACACTTTTTTTTTATGATCAAAAAGGAAAATAAAAAAAAAATACCAGTAATCCGGCCAAATTAGTAACTAAAAATAAAGTGTACCATCTATTTTATTGAATGTATTTGTTTATTATAGTCATTTACAACACTACTACTTGCAGTATTCAATAATTTTCAATAGCTATTATCATTATTTTCATAATAGTAATAGTAATATCAAACATATTATGAAGAAACACTTCTAAGCAAAGTATGTTTTAAGATTTGAAAAAAGATAAAAAACAAAAAACAAAAAAAAAGCCACCCCTCAAAAATCCATAGAATTTTTTAAAATTTTCAAATCACTAGTCTGCAATACTGCAGACTAGTGATTTTGATTTTGTTTCAAAAGTGAGGCGAGGGTACAGCATTGATAAACAGCAAAAACTGTGAAATACTGATATTGCTGCTCTTGTCTTTCCTTCTGGGGCTAGTTCATTTCATCTAGCTCTGAAAAACACTGTGTTTTTTTAACACTATATATCTTTAAAGGGATCTTTGTTGAATGAAAAACTACAGCTCCTGGCATTTAAACAACATACATACAATATGTTGTATTAATAATGTATTTTTAGTATCTTAACTGTTTAGGCCATTACTGTTGACAATGATGCTTTAATGATGTATTTTCTTGTCTGAGTAGCAGATGTTTTGATAGGTAAAAGTAACGACAGTACATCAGTGTTTGTTTAGATTTTTATTTATTCAGAATATTAGTTAACTTTAGAATATTAGAACTTTTGAAGCATAATTAATGAGACATATTGCATTCTTTGTAAACTAACAGTGATTTCTTGACTTATGTCATAAATAAATGAGCTTCATAATAATGATAATAACCCTTTCTACTGTGGGCACAAGGCCTGACATTTTGGGAAAGGGAGCCAGTCCATTATCTTGTGCTGAATTGATGCTTATTTCATTAAGCCCAAAAGGATTAACGGCAAAGTCAACCTCGGAACAATAATTTCTTTTATTGGTCAAAAGAACCCAATTTATTGCAGTAATATAAGGTTAAAATGCAAAATACTGAAAAACAGTAGGAGGATTTATATCGAATGAAGAGGTGCAATAAAGAACCACTAATATAATATGAAAGAATCCTTAAAATGGGAGTCAACCACATAAAGTGATTTGGGTTGCCTACACAAAAGCCCTAGTTACTCTGATACACTAAAGGCAAGTGCCAGTTCTTGCCTTCAATCTACAGCTTTGTAATTAAACCAGATTTATTATACACATCAATTTCGTCACTCTCATCCACCTTTCATAAAGTTTATTGGAGGGCAGCACTTCCATCTTCATCCTCACCTGCCTCTTCAAATGGAACGTGAAGTTGATGAGGGTTTGGCTTGAGAAGAAGAGATCTGTCCTCAAATGTTTCAGCTGTGTCCACTGCATACCTTCTTTCCAGACAAAGAAAGGCTATTCTCTCTTCCTTGTCAAGCGAAGGCAGTGGGTTGATCTGCATGATGGACATGGCTGATAGCCAGATCTGACCCACACATAGCAGTTGTTTGACATAAACACACAGATCAGCAATGTATGAACATTGACCATAAGGAAGCCAGATTGTTTCATTGCTTTGCTACATTTTGGATACATCCAGCTGCTGGTGGCTCAAGCATAGGCATATCTGTAGAATTTATCCTAAACAGATAACGCTCCACCATAGCATTGAGAAGTCAAGGACTTTTAGAAATCATTCGTACATAATCAAAGACCTGGTATCCTCCAGAGTGTCTGGAAATTTCCAGATTTTAAATGCCCAACTTTGATTTGCATTTGACCTAAGACTGCAGCTTGATCAAAGAGATGCCTTGCAGAAAGATATGTCTGACATATGATGACCATATCTACTCATCAGTGTCATCAAGGAGTCTCTGGCAGATGTTACAGCCTCTGCATGTCAACAGCTTTGGCATGCTGAAAATCCACTGACTAGTAGAACAAATCCCTTTTAGAAAAACAAAACAAAGCATTACATGCTCCAATGTGGTCAAATGTTTCATGGAACAAGGTACAATGGTTAGAAAGTAGTCCATCACTGAAATGATGTTGATGGGCCACAATAGCTGATATTTTAAGGGCAGCTTCTTCTCAGCCTATTTTTGAGTGAGACTGAAACACCCTGTTCGCAACTTCTTCCTATGTTTTATCAACCTAGAGATCTGAATCAAATCAAAAACCAAGCACTCAGTAATAATGCTTACACTTTCACTGCTAACAGGACTAGGTTTCTTTTAGATTTCATTTTGACAAAAGTAAAATATTACTGATTACTGTATTGACTTGTCTTTGATACTCGTCATTAAAAACAGTGATATATATAATTGTCTTGATTTGAAAAATGTTCTTTCTGATTTGCCAAAATTTGAAAAGCTTATCTGATTTCCAATCGACAAAATTAAAATGCTGTATTGTACTGAAGCAATATATAAAGTTGAAATAAATATATGCAGTTGGATAATAATGATAATAATAATAATAAGGCAGTGAGCTGGCTGAATAGCTACCATGCTGGACAAAATGTTTAGTGGGATTGCTTCTGGCTTTATGTTCTGAGTTCAAATGATGCTGAGGTTGACTTTGCCTTTCATCTTTTTGGGGTCAATAAAGTAAGTACCAGTTGAGTACTGGGGTCAATGTAATTAACTTACCACCTCCCTGAAATTGCTGGGCTTGTGTCAAAGTTTGAAACCATTATAATAATTATGATAATGAGGTAGTTCTATATTTAAGAGATGGGGAATTTTGTACATTATTTACATTTGACGGATATTTGTCCTCATCTTGTTGTTAACACGTTTCGGCTGATATACCCTTCAGCCTTCATCAGGTGCCTTGGGGAAATTTCGAACCTGGGTTCTCATTCCTAAGGTATTTTTCGATGCTATTATTATTATTATTATTCAGGTCACTGTTTGGAATTGAACTCGGAATCTCGGGGTTAGTAGCCATGGCACATGGCGTAGTGGTTAAGAGCGTGGACTACTAACTCCAAGATTTCGAGTTTGATTCCAGGCAGTGACTTGAATAATAATATAATAATATCAAAAAATACCTTATGAATGAGAACCCAGGTTCGAAATTTCCCCAAGGCACCTGATGAAGGCTGGAGGGTATATCAGCCGAAACATTGTGCTAACAACAAACAAGATGACAAATATCCGTCAAATATAAATAATGAGGTAGTGAGCTAGCAGAATTGTTACTGTGCTGGACAGAATGCTTAGCAACATTTCTCCTGGCTTTATGTTTTGAGTTCAGATGTTGCCAAGGTCAACTTTTGACATTAATTCTTTTAGGGTTGATGAAATAGTACCCGTTAAGCACTGGGGTTAATGTGATCGACGAGCCCCCCTCCCAACAGATTTCAGGCTTTGTGCCTATAGTAGAAAGAAGAGACCTGGCATTTTGAACAGGTCTCCTGTTCAAGGATATCTTCTTCCGTCCTTCCTATTAGTCATGGAGGCTCTACAAAAGTGTTATGGGCACTGCCTGCTCTCCTAGCAAATACGTATCACATCTATATAATTTTGTTTGCATGTCTGTGTACATAAGTAGTTAAATATTACACTTCAGTCACATTATCACTGAAGACTGGTGGCTCTGATAATACATGGGGCAATTTTAAACTAGTAATATGGTATTAATATCTTCCTTCACAGGCATGTACATGCATACACACACACACATGCACACTGACACAATGTGTTGTAACACCCAAGGAATAACTAAAACCTCATATCTTAATATAGTTATTCATCTTCATTAAACTGAAAAGAATCCTAAGCAATTTAAGGAAGTTTACTTGAGATGAAGTAAAATGATCTAGTTTTGAGGAGATTACACACATTTCATTCATCTATGACAGTTGTAAAAATAACTTTCCAGACAATATTATTTTTTTTTTCTAATGTTAAATTCTACACAGATGCTACATTGCTTTGTTTGCTTCCCATTTTTTTTTGTTTGTTTCCAATTATTTCCTTACATGCTCGTTCTAAATTAAATCTTACTTAGAGTTTAAAAAAAAAAAATTTTTATACTAGTTTCTTTCATCTGCTGTATTTTTTCACCTTTTCTGTTTTCTTTTTTAAGAAACAAATTCTTGATAAGTTTCAAGATTAAATTTACTCCTAATTTCATTGAAATCTGTCTTAATTTATTGTTTTGTTTTGTCTTTATATATATATCAAGTTGATATCAACTGAAAGTGACAGTTAGACAAGCTGACAAATAGTAGTTCAAATTCTTTTATCTAATTTTTTCTCTCCCCTTTCTTAGAAATACAATTGTCTATATTCAGACCATATTTACATTTGGTTAAAAAGAATACCATATTTATAATCTTGAAGAAAAGAAAAGTAGCTGTTTTCATTTTTGTCAGTTTGAATTTGTTTTACAGTAGTTTGTGATATTTACTAATTGTTGGAGAAAATAACTGTTTGAGAGTTACAAGTGAACTCTTACATTCACTTTTCTTTTCTCAATGGTTCTCTCTCTCTCTCTCTCTCTCTCTCCCAATCTTTTCTTTCTTTCTCCCTCTTTCTCAATCTTTTCTTTCTCCCTCCTTCTCAATCTGTTCTTTCTCTTTCTTTCTTTCTTTCTTTCTTTTCTTTCTTTCTTTCTTTCTTTCTTTCTTTTCTTTCTTTCTTTCTTTCTTTCTTTCTTTCTTTCTTTCTTTCTTTCTTTCTTTCTTTTTTTCTTTCTTTCTTTCTTTCTTTCATTTCCTTCTCTTCTCTTCTCAGATCCTACTTCTTATATCATTCTTCCAACTCTTGTTTCATTTCATATTTTCTCTTTCTTCTCAGTTCCTCCAAATATACATTCACTTTCTTTTATACACCTTTCTTTTCTATGATTCTTATACAGATCCATTTCAGCTCTTCTGTTACAGTATAATGACGGATTATCTTCTTAACCTTGGAACATTTTATATTGTATTATAATTGAAAGTTAGGCAAACAGACAACACAACACGACTGCAGATATAACAAAGTAATGGACATGTGTGACTTAAAAGTCTGCCACTCAAAGGTCACAATCACGTTCACCTTTTGAAGCTGTGAAAGTTCTTTATACTATTTTGTATTATGGTGTTAGATTTCACAAGTGATAACATTTAATAAAATAAAAATGCTAATTTCCATCCAAATCAAAACTGATCAATGCTGTTTCAATCAAATATACCCCTTCCCTACAAAATGTGAAGAACTGTTGTTAGTGTAAAGTATGTAATAAGTTAGGAAAAATGGTTAAACAATGGGTTAGTATTTTAATCTCAAATCCAGCTGGGGTTGATTTGGTTTTGATAAATTAAGGGCCTGTAACACACTAAATTCTGTCCAATCAAAAAATGATTTTGTGCCTAGTCAAAAGAAAACTTTATTAGTGAGAAAATATTTATATATCAATTTTACAAAATTTATGAAATTAAAAATGATAAAAATCCCTTTTTAATATTAATGTGAACCACAAATATGCTTATTTAAAAAAAAAAAATTATGAATATTAGGTATGTGAGTGTCTGTTGAAAATCTGTGATCTGTTTATTAATCTTTTAGTGTGTCTGTATACAGCTATTTTAACTAGGCAGGCAATGATGGCCTTCTACCAAATGTAAAAGAAATATAAACGACTTGAATGTCGCACATAGAAAGTCTGTTATTAGGGTTCTTTATTATTATTAATCTGTTCCTTTTTAAAATATTGTCTCGGATTGTACAAAATGGTTTTCTTTTCTTCCTAACATGGTAATGTTTATCTGGTTCTTGTTTTTTTTTTCTTCTTGAAATATTAAACGCTCTACCATCAATTTTCAAGAAATACTGGTTACTTTGGGCACTATTATAAACTTTTATTTAAATGTACTCTCAATTTATTCTCCCTCTGAGAGCCTTAACACTTAAGCTTCCTTTTGCCGAGTGGCTCCATGTGAAATAAAATTCTTATTTGGTAAAAATCATGATGTATATTGCAGTTTCCCAGCTGGATGTTTTTTCCAGTATTACTATAAACAAATTATTGAAGTCCAAATCAAGAATTTCAGTTGTTTATTATTAATTTTTCGAGAAATTAAAAAGGAGAGATGGAATGCTTTCGGAGACATTCTGGTTTGCTTGGAAGTTAAAATTCTCAGTACGATTGATTTAAATCTATTGTAGATTTTTCTACAACTAATATTGGCCCTATACTAGCCACAAAACCTGACATAATAACACAAATTTTCTGTTTTAAAGTGCTATTGAAGCTGAATTTATTAATACAAGGTTTTGTAAGCTATAAGCAGAATTTTATTTTTGTTAATTTCAAGAAACCAAGACTAATTTTATTTTTTATTTCAAAGTAATTTGTTGTTTTAATTCATAAGGCCTTAAGCTGATGTAGCTCTTTTAATTAATAGGTTACTGACAGTTGCATGTTCATCTTGTTTCACAGTGAAAATCTCTTACTGAATATTTATGTAATGTTCATTTGATGTCCCATCATAAAATTTCTAACTAGAATATCTATTTATCTATTACTTTAAGTTAAGGATATTCCATTATTTAGATATTACTACTGCTATTCATTGACTATCAATATTTAGCGGTCAAAGATTGAGTGTTGATGTTACAGTATCTTACATAGCAAGGAAGATATAAAGGAAATTTGAGATTTTCTTTAAGCTCAATAAAACTAAGTCATCATAACATTGAACAAGAAAATTGTCTATGACTAGATGACTTCTTTTTTGTTTGCAACAAGCTTTGCTTTGTGATATTGTAAATGTGTTTCTATGTTGAACACATTTTCATGCAAATCTATAAATATTGCCACTGTTCCCCATCTATGTCTGTTTTGAGGTTGTAATTTTTCACACTAATAACCTTTTCTGTAGAGATGAATGCTTTTTAAAAATAGATACATCTGTTTTGATTTAGTTTGATTTTAATCCTCATAAGGCAATGAGATACATGAATAAAGCATCCAATGATGATCAGAGATGAAACCAATCAAAACATGGTGTGGATGTAGATTATTAAAAAATGAAATGTTTCATCTTTAAGTATAAGGTCAATAGTTTGAAAAATAATAACCTTATTAACAATGCCTATTAGCAAGGCCTCAGTAAGAGTTGAAATAGATTTTAATTACTGAATGCCTCTTGTTAAAATGATAATAAAAATACTCTTTTATATTTTGCTTTTGAGAAGAGGTACAATGGAGAAATTACTGCTAATAATAATAGTAATAACATGATGAATATAAGGTGATTTTTACCTTAATTTTTTTTCAGTTTTTATTACTATTATTTGTAATATTTGAACAATTTTTTTTAATGATTTTAGACAATTATCCAAAATATGGATTGTTTTCTGCATCTATTGCTGAATCTTGCCTTAACTACATGGAATTCATGTATAAATATATTTTTTTTCTTGCTTTTGTTTAAAATTTAAATAAAAGTGTAAACTTTGCAAACCATTCCTTCCTTGGTAAATGAACATCTTGTGAAATAACTTGCTGATATTCCAAGTTTTGAACCAATTTTACAAATTATTTGCCAGAGACCAGTTACATTCTTCATATTAGAGGACCAATATCCCAAAATGCTGCATGCATACACACAGTAATGTTTCCGGCCTTATATATTTAATATATGGCAAGAAAAGCTGATTGCTGGCATACTTGCTAGAGAACTAGGCAAAATATCTTGAGGTGTATAATTTGTTCTTTACATTCTGAGTTTAAATCTGCTGGAGCAGCAAGATTGGTAAATAATGTACCAGTAACATACTAGGATATGATTTAATCGTTTATACCTCTCCCCTAAAAAGTTTGTGGTTTTCTGCCAGTGTAAGTATTACTTAGTGGAGAGGTGGAAGATTTCAACAAACATTCTCTGGTTTGTCCTGACTGATTTTTGTTTTCCTTTTATCTTCTCAGCTCTGGTTATTCTTATTCTTTAAAAAAATATTACATTAATAATAAATGCGATATTTATGATTATTGCTATTGTGTATGTTGATTTTTAATCTTGTTATTTATTGATTAAAATTATTATTCTACCATGGCACCCTTCCAACAAATATATAACAATAAACAACACTTTGTTTTTTTTTATTTTGATATACTCAAGTTATTGAATAAAGAAAATTGCATACTTATTTGCAGTTAAAGTTGAATTATTTTTTATTATTTACATCCAGTTTGTTGATGTTATTGAAAACAGCTAACATTATGGCCATAATTCAATTGACTAGGTGCCTAAAACTAGTCTTGTCCATTGTTAAAGGAAATTATTTTTTAGGGGAAGGACAGTTTGAACGTCGGGGAAAATGCCTTGCCATGTTTGTTCTGGCTTTTTATATTCTGAGGTCAGCTTTGCCTTTCATCCCTCTGGTGTTGATAAAATAAAGCACCAGTCAAGTACTGATATTAAAATCAACTGTTCCATTCCCCATTTGATCTTGTACAAAATCTGCTGTTAGGACGAATACTACCGTTAATTAGGTTTCTTAAAAAATGTATTTGGTTTAAGTATGATACATAGATTGTTATTTCAAACTAATACGGCTTCTGTCGTACATAACGAATTATTACATTTCTATTTCTTATTTATTGCAATAAATGCATTAAAAGAAAACCTAGGCTACGAGACATTCACCAGATTGGCATCTCAAATCTCCGATGGACCATTAATTGGGAAGTTTACTGTATTATTAAAAAGAAAAAAAAAAGTAAATGTAACAACTGAGAGGCGGAACCGAAAGAAGCAAGAAAACATCCAGTTAACTATAACAGGTTTTGGGTGACCATCAAAGGTTTTGTGCATCCTTTAGGGTGTTGAATATAAATCAACCTGGCAAAACTTTCTTTTCCTGAAGCTATTGAAGTACAATTAGAAGAAACACATCTGATAGTTTACCTTCACTGTTATGCTCGCATAACGATGTTGTATGCTGACATGAGAGTTTGTTGATCAGCAGTATTTATCAATGAATAATTAACGTGCCATTTTCAAGAAATGGAGGAGAAATACACAGAAACTGTGGTGTTAATGCATTTCCAGCGAACCTTAACTATGTTAGGTGAAGTTTAAATTCTAGGTATTGAAATTGTCGCGAGTTTAACAGTTATCATAATCACAACCATTATTAAATAGGAAGGGTAGTCAGTGGCTTGACAGAATCTTTAGAGCGTCGGACCAAATACCTTATGGTATTTCTTCTGGTTCTTTACGTTCTGAATTCAAATTCTTTCGAGGTCGATAAAGTAAAGTACCTGTCAAATATTTGGTTCGATGATATTGACTTATCTCTCCCTTCAAAACTGCCGACCTTGTATCTAATTTTGAAACATTAAGTAGGTGCTAGCAAACTTGATGTATAAGTCAAGTATTTTAATAGGTAAAGATTACTTTTGGAGTGATGAGGGGTAAAAAAAAATCAATAGTCAGGATAGATAACACCGGTATAAGAAAAAAATTTAAAAAGGAATACAGAGAACATTGAAATATACCTTTCGCAGTAGAGTGAAAAAGCAGGACACATTTCAGTCTTATTAGAGTTCATCAGTGAAACAGTTTAACCACAACAAAATCTTAGAATGACTTGAGAAGTATACCGCATTTTAGTGAATAAACACTAAGTGGCATTGTAGTTGATGACAGAAGACACTATACAAGGAAGTCTGCTGCATGGAAAAAAAAAAAAATAAATAAAACGGCGTAGGCGTGGATGTGCGGTTGAGAAGCTCGCTTTGCAGCCACGTGGTTCTGGATTCGTTTCCACTACTCGGCATCTTAAGCAAGTGTCTTCTATAGCACCGGGACCACCAATACCTTGTGAATGAATTTGGCGGACGGAAACTGCGTGGATATCCTTCATATTATATATATGTAGTTGGAATAAATATATATATATATATACATATATATATATATATATATATATATATATATATATATATATATATATATATATAGTTGGAATTTACAAAAAAAAAAAAAAAAAAAAAGACGAAGACGGGTGTGTAAAGAACAAACAGGTGTATTAGTTTAACGTCCGGGAAGGTGAGAAAGTCTTTTACATTTCCAGCCGACGCTCTTCAAAGGAAAGAACACGAGAAAGTAAACAGAGAGAATAAAAAAAAAGGTTTAACGGCTAGCGATCAATCATGGCCATATATGTATATATATATATATACCGGGTGTGTAAGGTATTTGAGGACACCTATTTTGGCTCATTGCTGCATTTTTTGCTAACTCTGTATAATCTTTGTTTCAGAAAATAATAATGACAGACCCTCAGCTTACTCAAGAAATGAAGAAGCATGTTGTTATTGTGGTTGTAAAGGCTGAGCATAGTGATTTAGAAATATCTCAAGTTTTAAAAGTTGGCAGATCTTTCGTCTACAAAGTTTGTAAGGAGCTAGAGACTGAAGATGAAAATGTATCACCAGTATCAGCATAAAAAGCATTCTAAACGCTCTGGAATCATCAGAACACCTGAATTTATCCAGCAAGTTCAACAGACCATTGAATACAATCCCAGAAAGTTCATGAGGTCAATTACAAAAGATCTCCATGTATCAGAAGGGACAGTCAGAAATGTTATCCACGAAGACATCAGATATAAGTCTTATATGATGAGGAAAGGTCAATTTGCCCGAAAAAGCAGAAGAAAATCACTAAGGCTCTTAAACAAACTGAAAAATCCAGCAGAAGAAGATTTGATTTGGTTTTTCTCAAACGAGAAAAACTTCGACCAAGATAAAAATTTAACAAGATTTAACAGATGGTTATGTGTAGACCCTTCTGAAGTTCCAAGTGTTATGCATACAAAATTTTCTGCAACTGTCATGATTTAAGGTGTTATCAGCAATGAAGGACATGTGATGCCTCCTTACTTCTTTCCACAAGACCTTAGAGTTAACTCTGCTGCCTACATTGAGGTACGGGAAATAATTGTTAATCCCTGGATAGACAGTGTATGCAATAGAAGGCCATATATGTTTCAGTAAGACTCTGCACTATCACACATGGCTCTAATAACACAGAAATGAATGGCTGAAAATTTTTATCATCACATAACTCCTAACATTTGGCATCCTAATTCCCCAGGTCTCAATCCATTGGACTGTCACATGTGGAGCGTTGTCGAGAGAGAGTTCAACACGCTCATTATACCAAAGATTCTATGAAAGCTGCCATAGTCAGAGTAATGTTCAAAACGAACCAGGATCACTTGAATCGAGCATGTAGATGATTTAGATCTCATATAGAAGTAGTTATTGTAGCTGAAGGTGGCTTTATTGAATAACATTATAGAAAAGAAGGTTTATTTTTATCCTCATTGCCTTTTTTGCTACGTAAAGTTATTATGTTATTATATATCTGTTTTTTCTTATAAACATAAATCTGTCCTCAAATATCTTACGCACCCTATATATGTGTGTGTGTGTGTGTGCGAGTATGTAGGCGCAGTCGTGGCTGTGTGGTTCCAGGTTCAATCCCACTGTGTGCCCCCTTGGGCAAGCGTCTTCTACTATAGCCTCGGGCCGACCAAAGCCTTGTGAGTGGATTTGGCTGATGGAAACTGAAAGAAGCCCGTCGTATATTTATATATGTATATATCTGTGTGTGTGTTGTCTCCGTGTCTGTGTTTGTCCCTCACCACCGCTTAATAACAGGTGTTGGTGTGTTTAGTCCCCGTAACATTGCAGTTCGGCAAAGAACATCGATAGAATAAGTACTAGGCGTAAAAAAATAAGTCCTGGGGTCGATTTGTTCGACTAAAACCCTTCAAGGCGGTGCCCCGGCATGGCCGCAGTCAAATGACTGAAACAAGTAAATGGTAAATGATATATGTACTTATGTATTTTGTATTTGTGTTTGTTTGTCCCCCCCACCCACAACAGTTGATGTAACTTAGCGGTTCGGAAAAAGAGTCCGATAGAATGAATACCAGATTTTTAAAAAGAAGTATTGGGAGCAATTTGGTTGGCTATAATCATCACTGTGAGCCCTAACATGGCCGTAGTTAAATGACTGAAGCAAATAAAGATTAAGTGGGAGGTGTTATAATTAATACAGTGAGCGGCAGGGGAGAAAACGTAGGATTTAAAATTGTTCCTAATATAGGCTGAAGACCAGCTGTTTTCGAGGCAGGGGTCAAGTCGTTTCCATTGGCCCCCAGTATTTTACCAACCTCCAGAGTATGAAAGATTTGTTTGAACTCAAAAAGTAAGGAGTTGGAAAAATGCTGGACAGCATTTTACCCGACGCTCTAACGATTCTGCGAATCTATCATTTAAAATTAATTAGAAATTTGAAATTAAGTGAAAATAGAATATAGTGGAGCGTGACTCTGGTCATTGTCAGTGTGTTAATAACTCCGAAGATATTTGATTATATTCAGTGCTTAATCTACATCCAATTTTCTCTCTTCCACCTCTCCCTCCTCTCTTTCTCTTTCTCTGTCTCTCTATCCCTCCTCTCATATCTTCTGTTGCTGTCAAGGAAAGATAGGAAAGAGTCAACACCGTGACTCGCAACCAGGTAGTTCAACGCCAGTGAAGACATGTGAAATCATGACTTGTGCACTATGTAGTTAACCCTTTAACATTCAGATTACTCTGTTAAATGTATTGCTTATTTATTCGTACTGCTTTCAATTAATCATGCATTAACCGGAAGCTCCAATACGAACATTTCAGAGTGTTTGGGTGCTAATCTGGGGACTGTGCAACCTGAGGACATGTACCGAGAGTGATAAAGTCGAACATCCAGTCAACAACACGGCTTCACACTCAACACGGAGATCTACTTCAAGTGCCTGGAGGAGGTAGTGCTGCCCTGAGTCAAGAGGGTGGCTGCTGGAAGACTCTATGTCTGGTAACAGGACTCTGCATCATGCCACACAAGCAGGAGAAGCTAGTCATGGCTGTCAGACAATTTCTGCGACCACATCACCCCGAACATCTGGCCACCTAACTCCCCTGACTGCAATCCACTTGATTATTATGTGTGGGGCGCAGTTGAGCGAGAGACCAACAAAATTCCTTGTAACACCAAAGATGAACTGAAGGCAAGGATTATGACAGCATTCACCAACTTTAACAAAGAGATCACCCGGAAGAGTTGCAAGAAATTCTGAAGTCGTCTGGAGGCCGTGGTTGAAGCCGTTAGCGATTTTATTGAAAAAAATTACTCTTTAGTACTTCAAGATATTTTTATGTCATTTTGGTAAATACATCTGTTAAAATAAGATGTTAGTGTTATTTTCATTTTTGCGTAATTTAGACGATAGTTTATTCACCGCACCCTGTATACACACACACACACACACACACACACATCTATCTATCTATCTATCTATCTATCTATCTATCTATCTACACAGTAATCCCCGACTATCGCAGGAGTTACTTTCCACCACCACCGCGATATGGTGAGGGATTACTATACGTGTAATAAATCGATATTAATTAATATCTGATTTTTTACCCTATGTTTTAATTTGATTAACCATAACCAAGTTCTCAAATTGGATATATGCTACGCAGTAACCATTTTCTGCAGAGATATTTCCGGAATTAGCGCGCCAAAACGAAGACATTTGATTTTTACCATTACGTTGTAATTAGCAGAACTATATACACGTTCGCCTCTAGGGGTGAACAACTTGTATAAAATTCTGAGAATTATAATTTCCTTGCAGTTCGTGCTGAAGAGGGACAGATATTTTCGGTAAGAGAATGTTAATTCCGAAACCGGTACACGAATAACAATATTTTAATTTTATTTATGTAATTTTCACTGTCTTACCCGCATACGGTTTGGTATTTCGCTGAATTTCTTTTGAGAACTATTAGGTCTTAGTAGACACAACATGTGATCTTCTAGCGCATTAAATGTCCACTTTAGTGGTCGTCGTTATATATAAAAATATACCTTAATCCCCTAAGATCTCAGATATTTTTTCTAAATCTCTCTGATTCTTTCAATGTGCTAGCTTCCTGGTAATAAATGGATATTAATTAATATCTGATTTTTTACCCTATGTTTTAATTTTATATATATATATATATATATATATATATATATATATATATATGAGCGTCCAATAACACTATCCATATCACGTCCTCACTTTGTTGTTTTTTTTTTTGTTATTGTTTTTTTGAACTATATATATATATATATATATATATATATATATATATATATATGTATATGTATATATATATATATATATATATATATATATATATATATATATATATATATATATATGTATATGTATATATATATATATATATATATATATATATATATATATATATATATATATATACACATACACACACTAGAGTAAGCACATAAATGTAAAACAAGGTGGGAAAAATAGTACTCGAATACCGGAGGTAGAGCAATATATTTTATTATTAAAACTGCGAAAACATCACAAAAGAATTGCTACTCAGAGGTTTCATGTTCTCTTCGTCGGACAGCTGTGATTCAGAATCACAACTGCCCGACGAACGGGAACGCAAAACTCTGAGTCACAGTTCTTTTGTAATGCTTTTGCAGTCTTAATAATAAAGTATATATATGTGCGTGTGTGTGTGTTTACATATACACAAACAAATAAATATGTTGACAGATAGACTGGAAGGCGATATTGAAATCGAAACATTTCAATATCCTTCTTGCATACTTCTGATAGGGTATCATGGTTTAATGAGCTAGAACTGAGAGGCTGACAAAGGCATCATTCTATCAGTGGGGCGGGGTTCTAATTCAGGATTGGTATTTCTTTAGCGTCTGTCACTCTTCTCCCAGGAGAAATATATGGTGTAATTCGAGAGAACGAAGGAAAACAAGAAACATCGTTCATTCCAACCGGCTTAATTACTCTTATTACTCTATGTTTGTGTGTGTGTGTGTGCATGTGTATGTGCGCGCGCGCACAATGTGTG
>NC_142930.1:63352874-63412874 GCF_046866305.1 Octopus bimaculoides
ATCACTCTATACAGTTTATCAGTAAAGGAAAAATGAAAAAAAGTTAATGAACAGTAAATGAATTAGACTGCGCCTTTATTTAGAAGGACAAGCGAAAGTCTATAGAAAGAGTCAACTGAACAAATGGAGAGAAGCCTTTCGCATGCGCACACAAATATGGACAGACGTGTACACATATAGACACATTCATTTGCACATAAAAGCGCACATGCACGTATATACACAGACGCATGCAAAGGCGCGCGCACATGACATATGAAACGCTGAAGCCCTCTGTCTTTCTCTTTCTTTTTTTTTTCTACCCCCTCTAACTCTTTCTCAAAATTTCCGTCTTCATATTGCTTTTTCTTTTTCGTTTTGATTATCAAGAATTAGTCGACCGTTTTCTAAAAATTATAAGCTCGTTTAGTTGAGACAAAGAACGTAATGGAATGCTGGCCAATGAAGAGATGGCGATGGCAAGTGAAAAATTAAGTTTCAGAACATTACTTACGGTCAGCAGGCTTTAGCTATACTAGTTTTATAGAATTCTTGGCATAGCATAGAATCATTTCCCCCCTTTCCTCTTGGTTTTTACTGACCCACACAGTATGGGGTCTACTATAACTGGAGCCACCGAATGTCTTCTTCCATTTCGAATATAAGAAGTAGAGATTTCATCTGCATAGATTTTTTTTCATTACCATAATTCAACCAGTCAATATTTAGAAATAATAATCGTGGAATCGAGTTGATGGCGACGAAGTTAACAAATTGATTTAGTTTTATATATATTTTTCACTTCGTTTTTGTATTTGGTTTGCAAGATATGTTTTTCAGTTTGGTTGAAATACAATTAGTTTTGTTAAGTTTGCACATTAATTAAAACACGCGATTTACTAATTAATTTTACTTGCGTCATATGACCCTCAGTCACTGCCAACCACTTCCTTTCAAAAACTTCTGCTTCCCATAAGTAACTACAAGAATACCCGGCGTTGCCCGGGAAATAAAGATTGCAGTTTGTTGAATGAGAAAAATTTTAATTTCAAAAATGTATAATTTCGGACAAAATGTGTATAATACTTGCAACAGATATCTGTTTGCTTTTCACATCTCAAAATATTGCTCGCGTTCTAATAATTCACTGTCAAAGGAAATAATTCATTCTTAATTTGGCACGAGGCCAGCGATTTTAGAGGAAGAGGGTTTACTAATCATATTGACTAGAGTGCTCAAGTAGTACTTATTTTATCAATCTCGAAAGGATGAGGCAATATAGTCGATGTCGGCGGCATCTGAGCTCAGAAGTAAAATAAAATAAAATAATGTTACTCCAGACATGACAAGTCTCTCTCTTTCTTTCTCTCTCTCTCTATATATATATATACACACACATGTAGATGTATGTACATATATGTGTGTATACATGCATATATATTCTTTGTATTATTATATTATCGAACGCACGCGTCCTTTTCCAAGTAAGTTTTAACTTTATATTTCTGACGCGACCCTATCTATCTATCTATCTATCTATCTATCTATCTATCTTCTTACCCATCTCCCCCTCTCGCTCTGCTTCCTTCTGTTGTCTTGGCTTCTACTTCACTGCTATACATATCTCTCTCTTCCTCCTTGTTCCACTTCCTCCCTCTACCATCCTCTCTGCTCACATGTGACCTGTGGTCAACTCTGTCTTTTCACTCCAGCCACTATGAAGGCGAGACAAACTGTTTTTTCTCCGTCCAGCTTCGTCATATCACTAGCGTTCAATATCATATTCGCGTTTGGCCCTACGGCTTTTTAATGTTGTTTTCACTGTCCATTTTTTCCTGTCTTGGTTTGTGTTTGCCACCTAGGAATCCTCTGTTTAGTGGGTCAATCCACTACTCAGGAAGAGACTATTCTAGAGTACGTTCTGCCTTATCTTCGAAACGTCTAGTTAGAATAGAGGCAGCTGACGAAGGAATAATTCCAAGTGGCTATCTGTTTTCCTATGTGTTCGTTCCGTTGTCTGTAGTTCATTTTTCTAACGTCCTGTACCCTGATATGCATCTATATACACACGTAGATGTATGTACATTTATGTGTGTATACATGCTTATATATCCTTTGTATTATATATATATATATATATATATATATATATATATATATATATATACATGTATATCTCCCCCACCTCTCTCTCTCTCTATATATATATTGTATATATCTACACCCACTCCCACATACCCACCTCAGCCTAACCCACACCCTACCATTGCTTCCCCACTCTCGCCTCCTCCACCTCCCAACACCATCACACTACACCACAAACCACTACACCATACACCACCATACCGCACAATATCACATCACACCACCACGCACATACTATGCACTGACCACTTCCTAGCAGAATTGTACAATAAGCATCATCATTATCCATAACGTTTTAATTTTTAATTTTTGTCTTTTAAACATTGCAAGTTACGTTTTGGGGTAATGAAGATCAACAAATTCAATTTCTTTCAACTACTACTTTTCCGTTTAACTCTAATTCGAACACCTGATCCCGAACAGTAACTTTAATTCCTAAACTTAAGCTTTAATGTTAACCCTAAATCCTCAACTAGAAACGTAAATAGAATTTTTCTTTACAGGATTGTAATGTTATGTTTTGTACGTCTACTACCTATTATGTTAAAGTATTAACTGTAGATTTCAGGTGCGTAAAAAAGATCTGTCACACTGTGGACAAAAGGTATGTGTGTGTGTTAGAAAGAGAGAAAGAGAGAGAGAGAGAGAGAGAGACGGGGGGGGGGATTCAAACGCATGCTACTGGTACGTGCACATATACACACACTGATGCATATACAAATGGTATTGGTGAGCACACAAATACACACATAGACGATAATTAGCTGTGTGTGTGTGTGTGTGTGTGTGTGTGTGAGTGTGCGAGTGCGTGTGTGTGCATGTGCACGTGTCACTAGCGTTTGTTTGACTATCATACTATTTACCAGATGGTTTTTCGCGTGTCTTGAAGATTAAGCATTTATCTGTCTGTCTGTCTGTCTGTCTGTCCGTCTGTCTGTCCGTCTGTCCATCCGTCCGTCCGTCCGTCCGTCCGTCTGTCTGTCCGTCTGTCCATCCGTCCGTCCGTCCGTCCGTCCGTCCGTCCGTCTGTCTGTCTGTCTGTCCGTCCGTCCGTCCGTCCGTCCGTCCGTCTGTCTGTCTGTCTGTCTGTCTATCTATCTATCTTTGGTTAACCTATTCTATTATCTATATATTGACACCTGTGTTCCTAACTTCCTTTGTAAAATGTATGCAACGGTATGTCCTGGATGCGCAGTTTTTCCAACTGTATTAATAACTGTATTCCTAATTTTTTTTCGTAAAATGCAACTTTATAACCTAGATATGGAGTTTTTTCAACTAACTCTTTATTAATATCTGTGCCCCTATGTTTCTTTGTAAAAGATGTGTAACTGCATATCCTAGATATGGATGTTACCAACTATATGATATCGAGTGCTTCTTACATTATTTTAAAATAAATAATTTTACTAATGAAACGCAGTTTTGTGTATTAAGGTGGACTGATCGTAGAACACGACAGCGAGAAGTCAATCGAGAGCGGCAGAGAAGATATAAGGAAAAAAGTCGGGCAAGGGCGAAGAGAAGGAATAAGAATTAGAAATAAAGGGAGGAGAGACGGGAACGACGAGAAACATTAACTCAGGAGGAAAAGAATGAAATTAATGCAAGGAATGGAGCGAGAAGATGTTATATGACGAACGACGAAGCTGAAGCTAATAGGGGAAGAACGAGAATTGTTAATAAAGAAAGAAGGCAAAATATGAAAGATGATAATATACAAGTACATTTTGTGCAAGTCAGAATGAGAAAACAGACAAGAAGAGAAAACATGACTGAAGGCAGACAAGGTTTCATAGAAATTAATCAAAGGTTTAAGAAGGAAGATATTGCTACAGAGTAGGGAGATATTTATAGCTGATATTGTACCACAAAATGGGAGTAAATTCTGTAAAATAATATAAAAATGGAAAAGATGCAGCTGGTTATGTACTGTGAAATGATGATTGTGAGAACTGGTAAAAATTGAAAAAAAGGATTAACTTCTTTTTTTATCAGAATCGTAAAGAAATTTTGCCCTTCAAATTCATATTACATAACCCCCGCCAATATATATCAAATTAATGCATTTGTAGCTTATTCATCCGAAAGGATGAAAGGCAAAGTGGACCTCGGCGGAATATGAATTCAGATCATAAAGACAGACGAAATGTCGCTAAGCATTTTGTCCAGCGTGCTAACGATTCTGTCAGCTCGCCGCTTTAAGTAAGCTGTATATATTGGTTTCAAATTTTGGTACAGGGCCAGAAATTTCAGGGGAGGAGGAAGATCGATTATATTGCCCTCAGTACTTGCTTTTTCGACCCTGAAAGGATGAAAGGCAAAGTCAACCTCAGCGGAATTTGAACTTAGAACATAAAGACGGACGAAATGTTGCTAAGCATTCTGCCTGGTGAGTTAATGATTCTGCCTACACGTTGCCTTAAGTAAGTCATAAATATTAAAAGAGAGAGAGAGGGTGATGGATTTTAATATTTTCCATCGCTGATGTCAGTAGATGGCAGAATTCGTGAAGCGACGAACGAAAATATTTTGTGGTAATTAGCCGAGGTCAAATTTGTTTTTCGTTCTTTTGTGGTTATCAAAATAAGCACTAGCCAAAGATATAATCACCCACACCCTCCTACAAAATTCGATGCTTTGCACCTATGTTAGTAATGAATGTTTTTCAGTGTTGGGACCAATGAATGCAGAAATTATCAACTGAGCAGAGAATAAATCGCAAATGGGTAACAACAGTTACTCGTTTTTGATCGTTTAGTCACAGGAGAACAGCGCTCATAATCCCTGCCAGGGCCTCTAAAGTTGGTGAGAAAAAACGCAAGTTATCTTCAGATCAGAGATAGTCAAAGCACTTGCAGTAGAATCAGTGACATAGCTAACAGGGGAGCAAGGGGGGGGGGGGGCGACTGCTCCTAACTAGCACAGTTTTCAAAATTGGTGCCTTTTCAACAATTTGTTTTTAACTTGTGCGATAAAAGTCGAATCTCTTTTTCTTTTTTTTTTTTTTTATCGCATAGCCTTAGAAGAACTTTCTGGAGTCATTACTTTATTTGGCCAACCTCCCGTGTTTTTGAACTGCCTTCTCAATCTCCTGTAATGTGTACAAACCCTGACGTCATAACCTCTCGACACTAGACCATCCTCTGGAGTTTCATCTTTTTCATATCGCACCTATATCAGCAATTCATACACAATCGTATTGTTACTGAAAGATGAAATTGATGAATGTAGAATACAATTACACATATTTTAACTAATGAAATACTTCACATAGTATAAGAGAAATGAGTTAAAAATTGTTTGGTGTGTCACTGCGCCTTTTTTATGTGCACGCTCCCGCTAAATGTCAGATTCTTTACACATCACATCGGATAAACGAATGATCTTTTCTATGAGTTCTGCTATGAAGAAAGAACTGTTTTGGAGAACAAGGAATAATAAATCCTTGACTGAAAATGATAAACGGAGTTTAATGGTCTATGACAGGGGTTTTCAAACTGTAGTCCGCGGACCACAGTAGGTCCGCAAGGACAAGACAGGGGATCCGTGAACAGCAAATACTTTTTATGGGCAGTTTGATTTTATATATGTTTTTTAATCGAAATCTTTTAATTGACAATAACCCTATTTGTTAAATACTGTGAAATAAATAAATGTAAAAACATATGTTATTTTAAGCAAATATTTATGTATAAATTTCATAAGCGTTTATAAGGGGGTCCCTAAGGTAAAGCCTGAAATATAAAGGGGTCCGCAAGTCAAAAAGTTTGAAAACCCCTGGTCTATGGGACACTCCTGGACTAATGTCACGGAGGAAATCCATGAACGCTACAGAATCTCATTATTTCTCATATGGGTTTATATTATTTCTCACGCGTAAAAAAAAAAAGACTGTAGGAAACTGATAATCGGCGAGTGTCATACGCGGGGGTGCGTGTGTGTATATTAATGTGTGTGTACTTGTTTGTGTGTCAGTGTGTGACGTGTGCGAGGTGTGTGTGTATGTGTGCGTGCGTGTGTATGTTCGTGCGCTCGCTCGTGCGTGTGTATGTGGAGCAAAATGGAAGTGTCAAAATCAAACTAATTGATAGACATACATTTCATTTGTATGAGATTAACTGCAGTCACATGCATACATACATGCATACATACATACGGATTTACATACGTACATACATACATACATCGTTTTGTGTTTGTGCACTTTCCTGTGACCTAGCATAAATTAACAAGCTTTTCTGTCTACGATAGAAACAGGTTGAAGTTTAAGCCAAGTTACCTGTCTCTTGCTCACTTGAGAAGAACACCAATCACTTGAACACGTTCAGATACCCTTCTGGCCACACTAACTCTAATCCCAATCTCCACATCATATACACAACAAACAGGATATTTATTTTTTCTCCAAAGAAGGCTAACACTTGTTGTATCCAGTTCAAATGGAGAATGTTTATATTTATATTGCCAAACGAAGGTCAATCAAGGTAACTTCATTAGACGCTAAGTTTTAAATAGCTGGTATGATCGTTAGATTGTTGGAAGAAATGGTTTGCAATATTTCCTCTGGCTTTATGCATTCTAAGTTCAAATACTGCCGAGGTTAATTGTGCCTTTCTTCTTCCAAGGTCGATAAAAAAATGTACCAGTCAAGTACTGGGAGTTAGTAGTATCGACTTTTCCCCACCTCTCAAAATTGCTTCCCATCATTATCATCATTTTTCATAGGAGAAAAGGTATTTATTATTATTATTATTATTATTATTATTATTATTATTATTATTATCATCATCATCATCATTAAAGGCGGTGAGCTGGCAGAAACGTTAGCACGCCGGGCGAAATGCTTAGCGGTATTTCGCCTGCCATTTCGTTCTGAGTTCAAATTCCGTCAAGGTCGACTTTGCCTTTCATCCTTTCGAGGTCGATAAATTAAGTACCTGTTACGCACTGGGGTCGATGTAATCAACTTAACCCCTTTGTCTGTCCTTGTTTGTCCCCTCTATGTTTATCTCCTTGTGGGCAATAAAGAAATAAGAAACGTTAGCGCACCGGGCGAAATGCTTAGCGGTATTTCGTCTGTCTTTACCTTCTGAGTTCAAATTCTGCCGAGGTCGACTTTTCCTTTCATCCTTTCGGGATCGATAAATTAAGTACCATTTGCGTACTGAGGTCGATCTAATCGACTGGCACCCTCCCCCAAAATTTCAGGCCTTGTACCTAGAATAGAAAAGATTATTATTATTATGTATGTATGTATGTATGTATGTATGTATGTATGTATGTATGTATGTATGCATGTATTTATGTACGTCTTATTTATCAGGGAGAGGTTAAACAATCTGTCGAGAAGCCGGTGTTGGTTTAATTGTTAAAACACATTTGGTTTCTCGTGGTTTCTCTGAACGTATAATGATATTACAGTTGCAAGTTCCCCGATAGTTTGCAACCTTGTCCATTTTCTATTTCATTACCCGTACTTGAATAAATTTCTCTGGTAAGAAGACTCAATCTTTCGTGAATATACTGCCTGTAATGCAAACAAGAGAGTTGCTGTTTGTAAAAACAGCTTCACTGTCGCTGACGAGCGAGTATGATCTAGCAGCTTGCCCCATGTTTTGATGTATTCGAATATTATTTCATCATATTTGAGAGAGGGTATATGATGGCATATTTAGTGTAATTTACTTTCTTGTTCATAGCTCTGTCTGCTCCTCCAGAAAACCCATATTAAAATAATGTACAATGTACATAGGCGTAGGAGTGGCTGTGTGGTAAGTAGCTTGCTTACCAACCACATGGTTCTGGGTTCAGTCCCACTGCGTGGCACCTTGGGCAAGTGTCTTCTACTATAGCCTCGGGCTGACCAAAGCCTTGTGAGTGGATTTGGTAGACGGAAACTGAAAGAAGCCCGTCGTATATATGTATATATATATATATGTATGTGTGTGTGTGTGTGTATGTTTGTGTGTGTGTGTATGTTTGTGTGTCTGTGTTTGTCCCCCCAACATCGCTTGACAACCGATGCTAGTGTGTTTACGTCCCCGTAACTTAGCGGCAAAAGAGAACGATAGAATAAGTACTAGGCTTACAAAGAATAAGTCCTGGGGTCGATTTGCTCGACTAAAGGCGGTGCTCCAGCATGGCCACAGTCAAATGACTGAAACAAGTAAAAGAGTAAATGAGTAATGAAATAGAAACAGAAATATTCTTACGAAAAAATGTATAACGGCAGACTCCAGGTATTGGGATCAGGACCTGATTGAAACCATGGGGGGCCCGGGGCACTTCAAGTTCGGTGGGCCCCTTATTAGCAAGAATTAAAGTCTTAGAAAATTACCAAATTTAAATCTCAAAACCCATCTATTCTAAATAATTGAATTTGATGAATTAGCAGAGAAAGTGTAAACAAATGACTGAAAATGTCGCTTTATAGATACATTTTTTCAAAATTCAAATTTCGTTTTTCATACATTCACTTGCGGTGTTTGACTTTTGCCTTCATTGTGAAAAGTACAATGAAGGAGGAAAGAGTAGGGTAAGATCTTTTTCTTTTAATGTGAGTTACATACGTTTGAGAATGTAGAATAAGATAAAACAACAGAAAATTACGAAAAAGAAAAAAAAATCATTTTTGCGGTGTTGCTGTTTCAAAGGCATGATGTGTGTGTGTGTGTGTGTGTGTGTGTGTGTGTGTGTGTGTGTGTGTGTGTGAGTGTGTGTGTGAGAGAGAGAGAGAGAGAGAGAGAGAGAGAGAGAGAGAGAGAGAGAGAGGTGGTGGTGAAAAATTCTTCTTTTAAAACGGCTTCTCTTCATTGTTTTGCAATGCGGGAAAAAACAAAGGAAAAAAGTGGGGCAAACCCCGACAATTCAAACAGCTATTTCCGAAAGTCTGCTTTTCCAGTTTCTAGTAAGAGTAGGTAGGACACAATGAGTAATATTTACTGCATTTTTAACTTTGAAGAAAATATATTTTTTACAAATGTTCACAGGAGTTGCTGTGTGGTAAGTAGCTTGATTACCAACCACATGGTTCCGGGTTCAGTCCCACTGCGTGGCACTTTGGGCAAGTGTCTTCTACTATAGCCTCGGGCCGACCAAAGCCTTGTGAGTGGATTTGGTAGACGGAAACTGAAAGAAGCCCGTTGTATATATGTGTATATATATATGTGTATGTTTGTGTGTCTGTGTTTGTCCCCCCCACCATCACTTGACAACCGATGGTGGTGTGTATACGTCCCCGTAACTTAGCGGTTCGGCAAAAGAGACCGATAGAATAAGTACTAGGCTTCCAAAGGATAAGTTCTGGGGTCGATTTGTTCGACTAAAGGCTGTGCTCCAGCATGGCGGTAGTCAAATGACTGAAACAAGTAAAAGAGTACTTTGCCAAAGTATATCAGCGAAGTAAGGACCTTCTCTAAACGCAGTAAAGCCTATAACATTCAAAACACTATTTCAGAAAATCATCACTGTTCTTTGCCCAGATAAAAGACAAATTTAGGCAGGGCAAAAATGAGTAAGACAAGACAAGGTAAATATGTTCTTCCAGTTCTCCAGAATTAAATTTGAAAAAAGAGTCATACACATAAACATCCATCCTTAGACATCAGAAAGATCGGACATGCTCTTTTACTTGTTTCAGTCATTTGACTGCGGCCATGCTGGAGCACCGCCTTTAGTCGAGTGAATCGACCCCAGGACTTATTCTTTGTAAGCCTAGTACTTATTCTATTGGTCTCTTTTTGCCGAACCGCTAAGTTACGGGGACGTAAACACACCAGCATCGGTTGTCAAGCGATGGTGGGGGTACAAACATAGACACACAAACACACACACACACACACACACATATATATATATATATATATATATATATATATATACATATATACGACGGGCTTCTTTTAGTTTCCATCTACCAAATCCACTCACAAGGTTTTGGTTTGCCCGAGGCTATAGTAGAAGACACTTGCCCAAGGTGCCACTCAGTGGAACTGAACCCGGAACCATGTGTTTGGTAAGCAAGCTACTTACCACACAACCACTCCTGCGCCTATAACAAAATGTAAAGTATCTTGGTCAAATGAAAGAGGATTATGGAAAAATAGGACATAGTATGAAATTAATGAAACTCAACTAAATCTAAAAACTCAACATAAAATATTCTTTATAGCTTCTTCACTATAGTTTCTTCGCCAAAAATTATTAGCTATCTCAATTACAATCTTGTCAAATTTAAGGAAAACATTTTTGAAAATAGTACCTGTCACCTCTGTTTCAAACCCTCAACTTCAACAACAACTATGTAAGCTATACTGACCAATTTTTACTCCCAACTACGTAACCTATACTGACCAAATGTTACTCCCATAGATGATGCAATGGTACAAAATGAAAGAAAATCAGAATTCAGAAATTATTCATTTTGACCCAGTTACCAATTTTGCCCCACTTCCATATAGTTATTCCAAGTGCTTGACAGAATGCCGAAAAATATATGAAAAAATAAAAAAGAAAAAGGATCGATTTAATGAAACATTTGAATATATATGCAATAATCCTAAAGCCGAAAAAGAATGCTTTTAACTGTTGAGAGATGTAATTTTATAATTAAAACTAAATTCAGAAGTTTTTTTTGCTTATTTGCTTCATAAAATAAGACCAGTTTTCAAAGCCTCACTGAAATAAGTTTAGAAGTAGAAATGTATGTGTGTGTGTGTGTTTGTGTAATAGATTCTCTTTTATAATAATAGCCATAGATTTTGCCACTTTAGAGACACCAAATAAATTCCCCCTTGGGGCAACAGAGAAAAGGAAAACGATAGTACACTCCTGAAAATGTATGTATGCATGTATCTGTGAGTGTGTGTGTGTGTGTGTGTGTGTGTGTGTGTGGTGTGTGTGTATGTGTGTGTGTGTTGTGTGTGTGTGCCTTTAATTGCTATTGGTCAAGCCAAGGTCAAGCTCAGTCAAGCGTTGAAAGAAGGAATTTGGCCAAGAGACAATAGCATTTTTCTATCAATCTCTTTATCATTACACACACACACACACACACACACACACACACACACACACACACACACACACACAAACACACACACGCATACACAGATACATGCATACATACATTTTCAGGAGTGTTCTGTTGTTTTCTTTTTTTCTATTTTCTCCAAAAGTTTTTTATTGAACTATTTGGTGTCTCTAAAGTGGCAAAATCTACGGTTATCTTAATATATAAATTTGAAATTGTGTGTTTGTGTGAAGCCTTTTTGAATGTTTATAGAAATCCACATTTTCCACTTTTTCGTAAAAATTTTTACATCAATGGAATTTTCTCGATCTGAACTTTCCAGTGCAGTAATTAGATTTTTTAAATTCCGTTTACTTTGTGTGATTTAAGGGAGATTAGGCTGTTGTTTCTAGCAACTTTTATATTTCATCCCTGCTACCTGGAACGCCATTCTTACACACGCGCTCAACATAAAAATATAGAGAGTAAAAGTAAAAGAGGGAAAGGGAGAGAGAAAGTGATACATACAACGTCATAGATTAAACTTTCATCTCAGTATTCTTTACCTATTTTTCATAACACAAATACGTAAAAACACACACAACCACACATACATGACCTGTGACAACAACATACACATTGCTCTCAATCTCTATTCATTTCTCCCCCTCTTCCTCTCTCGCTCTCTCAAACGTATACACGTGCAAGTAAACATAGTCATTCACATCGTGGTATATTTACAAAACATTGATGGCATAACTACAGAGTTATATCCCCCAACTTTGTTAGGTCATAACTTTCATAAAAATGAATATTTTTTTATGAAATTTTCTATGCATATATTATTTATTATGTAGATTCCAAATATACAAAAATTTTCGGTGAAGGTGTTTTGGAAGGGGGTGGGGTACAATATTCGGAAATTCCACTTAAATTCCTCTTAACTTCCAGGAAAATGAATATTTTTTCATGAAATTTTGTACAAATGTACCTTGATGTATGTACATTTCAAGCATGTAGGAATTTTGAAGGAAACAACTGCAGGTTATTTTTGAGAAGTGTTCCCCATTCGGTGGTGTTTCGGAGCAAGTCGTCCATATTTGTTTCATTTTTCTCTATTATGTGCTTATGTGCATCCTTATATTTCTAATGAAGTAATAGGCAGTGAAGAGAAGCAGTCATAAGAAAACTTTTAACTACTCCTATTCCTTTCTCTCCCCCTCTCTACCTCTTCCTCTCTCGCTCTCTCAAAAGCATACACGTGCAAGTACACAATCATTCAGTAAAATATAACTCATGTTCGTCAATGTTTTGTAAATTTACCACGATTTTCACTAGGGTGTTAGGGTTAGGGTTTTAGGGTCAGGTTTAGGGTTTAGGATTAATGTTACGGTTACGGTTTTTAGGGTTAGGGTTAGGGTTAGGGTTTAAGGTTAGTGTTAGGGTTGAGTAATCGTGTGGGTGTTAATCTGAAAAATTACAGATATGTGAAAAGTACCGACACTGCCATCTATTATAACTTTTGTTGTTCTGTTTAATATATACATAAATTATGCCTCCAAAGAAGAGAGTTTGCTGGGGAAAGACAGCAACCGGTTTAAAATGACAGCAACAGACTGCAGTAATGCACCACATTCCAGAAGCTATTTTGAACATAATGCAAAATGGTGCATCAACATCTTCTGCCCAATCTGATAGAATTCTGGCAAAACTGTGTAGCAACAGATCGCCAGCAATTGCTTCATCAGAAATTGCCGTCCTAGCTCCTGCTAAAAGGGATTACCCTGCTATGTATAATCAGGGCAGCGCAAAAAGTTGTTTTGCACAAGCATTTCTATAGCCAATTACACGGATGAAATTTACGTACGCTTAATAATGTTACGCAAAACAGCCTTCAGACTTTCCCTATTAATTTCATCGTCTTTTGAATTATGAACATATTTACATCATAAGGGTTTTTTCGTTGTAAGGCTTTCTTTTTTAGTTGATTTTCAGCTAGCAAGACTTATCGTAGATGGCATAATAAGTCACACCCGGACAAGGTCGGGTTATACTGCTAGTTTATTATAAAAGAGAATCCATTACATTTTTTAAGAAGTCAAGATATCTATGTGTACCGAAAAAGACTCTCTTCATGCCTGATTGCTGGGAGGTCGGTTGGCTCCTGTATTGAGTGCTACATACTCTTCTTAGCAGAGTCCCCCGATATCTAGATGCCCGGGGCAATTGCCCCTTCCATCCCTATAAATCCGGCCCTGATTGAGATAGACGTATACACGTTCTGAAGTCTCTGCAAAGTAAAAAATTCATCCAATAACATTTGGTAATGATTTGATGAAGTTAGTCAATTTAATCAATCTTAATGATAATAATAACAATCCTTTCTATAAAAGGCACAAGGCCTGAAGTTTGGGAGAGGGGATTAGTGGATTACATCGACCCCAGCACTTGACTGGTACTTATTTCATCGACCCCGAAAGAATGAAAGGCAAGGTCGACCTCGGCGGAATTTGAACTCAAAACGTAGCAACAAACGAAATACCAATTTCTTTATTGCCCACAGGGGGCCAAACATAGAATGGTACAAAACAACTGATTGGGATCAGTAATGCGAATGGTTTACATAAATATGACTTTAAAAATTTTATAAAATATAAAAAATCGAATGATATTAACAGTACGTTAGACAACACAAATGAAGCGATGATCAGGCCACGCTCCGACCCCACAAGCCCCGATCTATCGCTGGCACCTTTTTTTTTTTCTTTTTTTTCCGGACTATTCACACGGTTCCTTGCACGCACGACACTCGTGCAACATGCTTCCATCTCTTTTGGAACGTACACTCCGACAAACATCTCCTCTCCAGCCACACTTTCCTTTTCAAATGAAAAGTAAAAAATGAACGTAAATTGTGGCCAGAGATAAAGTTGCCTGTCTTAATTCCTTTTATCCTCGTCTTCCATACTACCTCTTTCGCTATTGCTACAACCGTGAGAAAACAATTCTTACCTTCGTTTGTTAAAACTCTCGGTGGGTCAATTTTTATTATTGACTCAGTCGACAGCTGTACTCTTCCTTCGCCGGACAACAGGTGTTCAGCATAAGCCCACATTTCAGATATCTCCGGACACTGAACAATAGCATGAGGGACGGTTTCCCTGTCTCCCCCGCATCTTGGACATGTCGGCGACTGACGCTTACCGTGTCTTGCAAGCTTATCCCAAACGGGCAAGGCACCTCTGTAGCATTGCCAGGTTAAGGACTTTTGGAAGTTGTCCAACGTTCTCAACCCGAATGTACGGTGAAACAGGCTGTCCAGTTGAATAAATCCGAGACCTAGAGTCGCCCCCAGGCCATCGTCGCATTCAGACTCTACCAACCCACTATATAAAATCCGTGTGGAACCCCCACCGCTGGCGTTTCCCGAGCGCCGGAAAAGCAAGAGGGCCTTACGACACTCTTTATGCCATTCACTCGACCTCGGTCTACGAGAACACCAGGCTTCCTGCTCGCAAAAACTTTTGAACTCGGGGAACATTTGTCTGGCCAGCTGAGACCACACCCGTTCACTATCCAGGAGAATCCAGAGGTGCTTCAATCTCAGCGCATGCCTGCGCATCATTAACCAAGGCATCCCTAAACCTCCCTTTAAAGGCTTTTGACAGCAGACAGAGCGTTTCACAAGTGGCGACCTGCACTTCCACAAAAAGCGAAAGAGCTGTCTCTCCAGCCTGATCAACCACGAATCCGGACAAGGCACGACGGTTAGGCGGTAAGTAATGACCGATGCGATAAACACATTGGCCACCTCCGCCCTCCCTTTCAGGGATAGCCACCGCCAAGACCAGGTCTTGACTACTGCAGCCACCCTGCTCAATACCTCCGTCCAGTTCTTCTCTATCTGGAGGCCTGGACCAAACCAAACTCCTAGCAACTTAACCGGTCCCTCCGTCCAGCGCCCAACAGCGCTGTCTGAAGGCATCGACTTGCCAACCCAAGTGCCGAGTTGTAAGCCGACCGACTTTTTCCGGTTAATCTTTGCTCCTGCCACCTCCTCGTAAGCCTCAATAATCTTACCCACTTCACGTAGGCGTGCTACTGAGGTTACGCTGATAGTGATATCATCCGCGTAAGCCGTAACAATCTCCTCTAGACCTGGTTCTCTCGGAATGCCACTCAACCTCCGCAGTAGTGGCTCGAGAGCCACCACATACAAAAGCGGTGAGAGCGGACATCCTTGACGAACCGAGCGTCTGATACAGAACGGCTTCGAAAGGAAACCGTTCAGCCGAACTATCGAGTCAATGTTGTGGTACAAAGCAATAAACCACCTGAGGAAGCCAAGGCCCAAGCCGAACCGCGCAAGCACAGTCGCCAGGTATCGATGGTCAACCCAATCAAAAGCTTTAGACTGGTCCAAATGTACCAGTGCTCCACCTTTGCCAGATTTATTATCAACCCTCTCTATGGTATAGCGAATAAGATGGAGGGTATCCTGAATGGTTCTGCCTGGGATGGCACATGTCTGTGCCTCCCCGACTATACCATCCGCGACACGCGCCAACCTTTTCGCTAAGACCTTGGCCAAAATCTTCACTTCTGCGTTTAACAGAGTGATGGGCCTGAAATTCTCTATAACGTCCCCCTTGTCCGGGTCCTTTCAGACCAACGTCACTACTCCCCGGCGCACAGATCTGGGGATAAACCCATTCTGTTGCCAGTTCGCGTAAACGTCAGCCAGTAGATGCCCGAACAAGTCTGGCATACATTTATACAGCTCATACGGAAGACCATCAAGTCCCGGCGACCTACCCGTTTTACAGTCGGCCAAAGCCTCCTTCACCTCCCCAGGCGTGATTGGCCCTTCTCAAGACTCCGCATCCGACCCCGAGAGACACGGCAGACCGACAAGAAAGTCCTCGAGGGCTCTCCTACCATCAGGACCGCCGTCACCCCCGAACAGCTGGGTGAAGTACTTCCGAAAGGCCTCACACATTTTCTCGGGTTCGTTTATCAAGACGCCATTATGGTTCGTCAAAGACCGTATCTTGGAACTATTTCCTTGTCGAGCTTCCACCACTCGGGCCCATCCAGCGGCCTTGATTCCTTCACTTCCCATCGCACGTAACTTAGCTCTGGCAATACTTCCCATGTGTTGGGCTTCAAGACGCTGGTTTAACTCCAGTCTTTTCACCTTCACTTGGTCCGCATTGCCAGTCCTCCAGGCTTCTTCTCGTTCCTTAACTATACCATCTCCTATTCTACGTCCCTTCTTAGCTAAATTTATGCTAAACCTAATAGACTCATATTTGATGGCTCTTTTTAGGGCGTACCACCATTTGTTATTAATGATGGTACCTGTCAATGCCCTCTGAATTAACATCTTGATCCGCTTTCTGTATTCCTCAATCGCCAAAAGAGACGTATTGAGTTTCCAGTAGCCAGATCCCTGACTATGTAACTTGTCTATTGTCAGTTTACAGGTAACCATCTTGTGGTCACTGTAGCTGACTGGAAAAAACTGTGGACACTTAGCTATAGACTTATCTGTTTCTCTAATTAAAATCCTATCTAGATATGTTCTGGTAGACCCGTCACTATTTGACCACGTCCACTGTGGAGTGTTCGGGTGTTCCAACCTATATGGGTCTGCTAGCTGAAAGTGACTTAGCAGATCCCGTAAGCCTGGGTTACATTTTCTGTTCGTGTTCGAGCCAACACAATCTGTGTGTGCCTCACATATTGTGTTAAAGTCTCCTAACAATACTAGCGAATGCGACGTGGCCAGGAACTTGCCCAGGTCACGAAAATATTCACTTTGCGGACCCATAATATTGGGTGCATAAATAGCAACTAGCCTGATTATCTTGCCACAACTGAATGTCAGGTCCAGAACGACCAGCCTGCCTTCTGGATCAGAAAAAAACCAACTTTTTCTCGGTTACCCGGTTTCTTTTTAGTAGGACCAACACCCCACCCCCACCTCCCGCCCGACTCGGAGAAACGTATTTCTCGTAGCCGTTCAGGAGGAGGGACAGATCTCTTGGCCCCTTTACTCGGTAATTGAACTTAGAACGTACAGACCCGGAAGAAATTCTGTAAGGCATTTTGTCCAACGTTCTACGATTCTGCCAATCCATGCCGTTACGTTCTGAGTTCAAATTCCGCCGAGGTCGACTTTGCCTTTCATCCTTTCGAGGGTCGATTAAATAAGTACCAGTTACGCACTGGGGTCGATGTTATCGACTTAATCCCTTTGTCTGTCCTTGTTTGTCCCCTCTATGTTTAGCTCCTTGTTGTCAATAAAGAAATAAATATTCAAAATTTCTAACATAAGCACAAGATCAGAAATTCGGGGTTATGGTTTAGTCGATTAAATCGATCCATGTACTTGGCTTGTAACTGATTTATTGAACCTGCAGGAATGAAAAGCAAATTGATATTGCTGGGTGCTCTACTTTATCACCACTTAGCTGTGAAAATTGAATTTTCCACTTTAATTTCTTCATTAAGCATCTATTATCACACTGTCTAGCATTAACAGTGAGCAGATGTCTTCCTAAAATTTTATTAGACATTTAAGGTATTTAGTAGACCCCCCCCCACAAAAACTCAGGACAAATTTTACCATATTATTAGTAACAAGAGTTCAACAGAAAAACAAAACAAAATAAAACAAAATATACCAAAAGTAAACCAAAAACAAAGCAAAATAAAAAGCAAGTTTCGCGCATTTTGTTCTGAATCTTACAATTGCATTAACGTTGGCGCCGTACTGCACAGAATGCTTTAGGTTTCATACACACACACACACACACACACACACTCACATGTATGTATATACATATACATTCATATGTAAATATATGTATGTTTATATACCTATATATGTATGTATATGTCTAAATATGTGCATATATATATGTGTATGCATATTTATATATATATATATCTATATATACATACATGTATATATATATATATATATATATATATATATATATATATATATATATATATATATATATATATATATATGTCTATATATGTATATATATATATATATATATATATATATATATATATATATATATATATATATATGTGTCTATGTATTTAGATATATGTCTAAATATGTGTGTGTATGCGCAAATATATATGTATCTATGTACGTATGTATGTATATATGCATATCTTTGTGCAACTCGATATGGCGACTAACAACTTTATTGCGATAAAATTCGTTATATGTTGGAATTTATGTCGTTCCTTGACTTAACTAAATCAATTATTAAAGCGTGTTAAACACAACCAGTAGACCATAAAATAAAATGAAAAAAAAAGAAAGAAAACAAAAACAAAAAACGCATAAGCCCTCACTTATCTCTCAACTAATCGTTTAATTTATAACCATACATACATATAGATAGATATAGATATAGATATATGCATATATATATATATATATATATATATATATATATATATATATATATATATATATATATATATATATATATATGTGTGTGTTTGTATACATTTGCATGCATATGTGTACACACGCATACACACAGCGTCCTATAATGAGGCAATAAATCTGTTATAATTGTAAAATGAAGACCCGGTACTTAGCAGACAACTGCCTGTGAAATGTAATTAGTTGTTCTCACTCTTTCTTGTCTATCACTTTGCATAACGAAGCACCAATGATAATGAAACCCTTCATTCTTACACGCGGCAGCGTGTGTGTATAATGCGCATGTGTGTGTGTGTGTGTGTGTGTGTGTGTGTGTGTGTGTGTGTGTGTGTGTGTGTTAGTGTATATGTCTGTAAGTACGTGGTTAATCAATGCACATGCTTACACGAAGGCAACACGAAACAAACAATTGTCAAACATGGCAAAATTTATCATTAAATCGAGTGATAGATCAAGCGAATGATTTGAGACCACATGCACGTTTCTACAAAGTAAATAAATATATAGATAAGTAAATAAATAAACAAATAAATAACGAGACAGCTAAATAAAGGAAGGAAGGAAGGATGAAATATACATGCATTGTCTGAGAAAGTGAATATATTTCTCGTCGGAAAATGCATTTGATATACAAAATTAATAACGACTGCCTCGCAGTCAGTTGATGTTATTACCTATTTGATGGTCTATGCAAAGTATTAGTATCTATCTATCCATCTATCTATCTATCTATCTATCTATCTATCTATCTATCTATCTATCTATCTATCTATCTATCTATCTGTCTGTCTGTCTGTCTGTCTGTCTGTCTGTCTGTCTGTCTGTCTATCTATCTATCTATCTATCTATCTCTATGGACGGACGGTAGACGTGTCGGCTCTGTAAGTTTTGCCTTTTTCATGTTTTAAAAAGTTTGTTTGTAAAATTTATTTTATATACAAAGTTGTATAACAACTTGTAGACTCTCTGGTGCAAGTTTTTTGCGACGGAAATCTGCCCTGTGTGGCACATTTCCAGGATATAAAAACCAATCTCGGCTTTCTAGCCATTTTTTTTTGAGACGATGGCGTCTTGTAGCCATGAAAATTTTTGTGAAACGAACGCTGCAGTCTGCAGTGTTTCGTTCGAAAAAGAATTTCCTAGTCTTCCTTCCTCACAGTTAAAGGAGAGAATGGAGAAAAAGAAAGACTCTGCTGCTACAGCAGTCTTGCCTGCCAACGTAACCAGTGACAACAACAACAACAACAACAACAGCAGCAGCAGCAGCAGCAGCAGCAGCAGCAGCAGCAGCAGCAGCAGCAGCAGCAACAACAACAAGGACACAAATGTCCTTGCTAACAAAACCACTGTCCTCACCACTGATACCACCACTACCACCACCACAACGAACTTTGCCGAGGCTTTGAAGCCTAGGAAAATAATTTTGAATATATCGAAAGAGAAATTACTTGCATGCAAAAGCATGCTAAGTAAAAAGGACGTTACAGTCCATCTTCAAACGCCCGCGGACTTTAAGATAAACATCGAAAAAAAAACTATCATCTACAGAACCATTAATTTAAAGACAAAGACAGTGGAAAAATTCACCCAAGAAAATGTTGAGAGATGCTTAAAGCCGATTTGGTCTTCCAAGACTTACATAACGAGAGGTTTGAAATTCGGAACGATAGAAGTAAGACTAGACAGCGAGCAGCGAGCGAAGGACCTCTCCACTAAGTCATTACAGCATGAGAACCTGCTCATGATCCCTACGTACCTTGGTCGTAGGGTTACGAAAATAAAAATTTCGAATGTGCCTCCTGAAATTGAGGAAGAATGGCTAGTATCTGCCATATGTCTAGGCATAGAGGAGGAGATAAACATACTAGAAGCATCTGCCGTTTGCAATCAAAACTGGATTGGCCAGGAATTTCAACTCCTGGTACAAATTGATCCAGCAAACTGGGAAAAAATTCCACATAGAATCCAATTAACTGAGGATTCAATTTTTCATGTTTTCGTCGAAGGCAGAAGGCCAGTTTGCTACGTTTGTAGTAGCAAAACTCACCTTCAAAAAACATGCCCAGTAGCCCAGAAGAAAAGGCAACAACAACGGCAACAATACAAAGAAAAACAACAACAACAACAACAACAACAACAACAACAGAAGCAACTACCAAATACCCCCAACAGAAAAACCTTACTACCAACACCACCAGCAACACAAAAAACAACAACAGAAATATCAGCAATAACCACAACAGAAAAGACAACAGAAACTGCAAAAACAGAAGAAAAAAAAGAAAATTCCAAGACTGCCTCTCCCTCCCCCATATCACATACACCACACATAAATAACAAGCAGCCAACATCAATAAAAACAGCAACACAAACATTCACAGAAACACACACAGACGCACAAAATTTGCCGTTACCTCTTTCTGACTCCTCAGATCTCCCATCATCCGATGAAGAGAGTGGGGAGGAGTGGAAAATAGCTACGAAAGGAAAGAGGAAGCGCAGTAAGAAGAAAACAAAACAAAATGCAAACACAAACAAAGCAGGGAGATTCACATCTCCCGAAAATACTACTAACACCAATAGTAATATAAAAAAAACAATGCTAACAGCAATAGACAGTACAAACACAGAGTTGATGAATTACATCAACTCTAAAACAAACATCACAAATAACGATATCAAAACCAACAACCACCCACGTACAACACCGCCAAAACACATTAAAATTATTCATGTAACACCAGCATTACACAACACAATAAAATCCCTCTACCCCAACTCGGTAGGGGGATTCCAGAAATATTTGTGCAAGAAATTGTACAATAGCCTCCTTGGTGAAAAATCCAAGGAGGAAACAAAACTTTCTAACGGTAAGTAACACCCTGTTCTTTTGTTTTGTGCTTTAAAGCACACGTATAAATAGAATCATGGTGAAGATTGGTTGTGTGAATGTGCGTGGCTTAGGGTCCCCTTGGAAACAAGGGTACCTCTTAAATGACATCAAGTCACACAATTTGGATATCATAGCCATTAGTGAGACCAGACTCCATGAACCGCGGGCCCTAAAGTCCATGTTTGGCGGACGGTTTAACATTTATTTTTCTCCCTGTCTGCCGAGGATGGGCGGTAGTGGCACGGCGGTTCTTTTTCGCAAGAGTTTGGATCTCCAAGTAAAGACGATATTTACGGACCCGGAGGGTAGACTGGTTGTCCTAGATGTGGACGGCAGCGATGGAGGCGCTTTTCGGTTGCTGGCAGTTTATGTGCCTCATTTAACAGGTCGGTCAGACTTCTTTCGACGTCTAGAAGTATTCCTGGGAACGTCTCGTCCCTTACTTTTAGTGGGGGATTGGAATGCTACCTTGGACACGCATCTAGACTACGTGGGGAGTGACAAAACTAGAAGGGGATGCAAAGGCCTCATAGACCTGCTCAGACGCTTCCAGTTGTCTGACAGGTACCGACTCGACCACCCAAATGTGCCAACGTGGACTTGGAGCAACCGCATTGGGTCGTCGAGATCGTATCTAGATAGGATAGTGTGTAGGACAAGAGATAGAGATAGTTTAGGATGTCCACAGTTCCACATAGTCAGCTACACGGATCACAAACTTGTGACGTGTACGCTAGACTTAGATAAGGCACATAGGCAGGGTCCCGGTTACTGGAAACTAAACGCGTCTTTCCCGTCGAGACAGGTTTTCAGAGACCGGATTAGCACGTTAGTAAAGAGGGCTTTGACGGGAGCCATCGTCAACAACAAATGGTGGTTTGCCCTCAAGAGAGCAGTAAGGGCGGAAGCAATAAGGTATAGCAGGGCACTAGCTGTAGAGAGGAACAGAGTAGAGGGGGAGCTAGTGATAAAGTTAGAAGAGGCATTGCGAAGTGGCATCGCATCCGACGTTTTAGCGGCGAGGTTGGCCCTCGACCAACACTTCAATGCTAAACACGAAGGGTGTGCTGTCAGGGCAAGGATGCGTGCTCTGAGGAATGAAGGTGTTGGAGCCGCACGAGAGGCCCGGGTGGCGGAGGCGCAGCGGGGTAACAGAGCCACCATCCGGTCTCTGGTAGACGAACAGGGGCGCGAATTGCTCGAGCCGAGCAAGATGTGCGAGGCGTTTCAGCGGCATTTTTCCCGACTGTTCGGGAGGAGTGGCGAGCGAGAAGGTAGGGTGGACTTTAGTGCCTACCTGCACAGCTTGCCACGACTCTCGGCAAGAGAGGCGGAGTGCTGCGAAGGGGTCATCACGGCGGAGGAGGTGAGGGACGCGATGGCGGGTTGCTCGACGGTCAAATCTCCGGGTTTGGATGGTCTGCCCTACGAGCTTTACAACTGTATGCCAGACTTGTTTGGAGAAGTCTTGGCGGCCGTGTACTGCAACTGGCAGCAGAACGGGAGCATTCCCGGTTTTGTGAGCCGAGGAGCGGTAACGCTGCTGAAGAAAGATCCAAACAAGGGGGACGCCATAGATAACTTTAGGCCCATCACTCTGCTCAATGCAGACATGACAATTTTGGCCAAGGTGTTAGCCAAGCGGTTGGCGCTTGTCATCGAGAAACTGGTCGGCACGGAGCAGACGTGCGCCGTGCCGGGCCGGAGCATCCATGACAACCTCCATCTGATGCGCTACATCATAGAGAGGGTAGTTAAGGAACCTGGCATGGGTGGGGCCCTGATCAATTTGGATCAATCCAAAGCTTTCGATAGGGTAGACCATCGATACTTGGAGGCCGTCCTCGAAGCGGCCGGCTTCGGTCCCGTTTTCCGCGGCTGGATGGCTGCCTTGTTCACAGGCATCCGTTCGGTTGTTCGCGTCAATGGACGTCTATCGGGACCCTTCGACATTGCACGTTCGGTTCGTCAGGGATGCCCTCTGTCGCCGCTCCTGTACGTATTGACTCTCGAGCCACTACTGCGGAAGCTGGCGACGCTGAGGGGCATCCCGCGAGAACTGGGGTGCGGGACGAGCGTGTCGGCATACGCGGACGACGTCACCGTCATAGCGTCTAGCCACGAGCACATCGCGCTTGTCGGCGAGACGCTGAAAGACTACGAAGCGGTAACGGGAGCGAAAATCAACCGGGATAAGTCGGTGGGTTTGCTGCTCGGCACCTGGAGAAGCAAGCCCATACCGTCCGGCAGCGCCTCAGTAGTGGGACGCTGGACGGACGGTCCGGTCAAGTTGCTCGGAGTCTGGTTCGGTCCGGACCTGCAAACGGAGAAGAACTGGGACGAGATAACGAGTATGGTGGCCACTCTCTGCCGGCAATGGTCCGAGAGGAAGCTGTCCCTAAAAGGTCGGGCGGAGGTGGCGAACGCGTACATCGCGTCCGTCATCGAATACCGCCTGACCGTTGTGCCTTGTCCCGATCGCGCCATCACCGAAATGGAGCGCATCCTCTTCCGCTTTTTGTGGAAAGGAAGCGTTCCGATGGTGAGGCGATCCGTTTGTTGCCAACACCCGCTGAAAGGAGGGCTGGGCATGCCGTGGTTGATGATGCGCAGACATGCGCTGAGACTGCGACATCTCCGGCTCTACGTAGACGACGGTGAGCAGGTGTGGTCGCCGTTTGTGCGACGCGCTTTCCCGCAGCTCGTCTCCATGACCGAGCTGCAGTCGTGGATCAAAAAGAGGCCGAGGAATGGCGAATGGCACCGTGAGTGTCGCGTTGCTCTGCAACAACTTTGCCGTCCCGGGTCGACCTTGAGCGGCTGCATCACAACGAAGTCATTCTATAGGGGATTAGTGGAGGGCAGGTACGACGACGATCTCGGGGCGAACCTGGGCGTCGACGAGGAATACCTGACCCGCCTGTTCAGGACGACTTTCGGGCCGGGACCTATGGACAACTTCCAGAGATCCCTGGCCTGGCAGTGTTACCGAGAGGCGCTACCCGTTCGGGATAAGCTCTATAGACACGGCTCGCGAAATGTGGGGCCGACCTGCCCGAGATGCGGTCAGAGCGATGAAACCGTTCTGCACGCACTCGTGCAGTGTCCAACCATTTCGGAGCTGTGGGCTTATGTCGAACGACTGCTGTCGCGTGTGGGACGAGTCGGTTTATCAACCGAGTCTATCGTCAATATCGTCACACCTCCTTCCTTTAAACGGGAAGGAAGAGCTGTATTTATCGTACTTGTGGCTATGGCCAAAGAATGCATCTGGTGGACGCGTCTGAAAGGATTAGAGACAAATACTTTCCTCTCTGGTCAATCTCTCATCAACTTTTTCAAGTATCACTTGAAAAGGAAGGTGAGAGTAGAGAGGCAAGTGTTGTCTAGCAAATGTTTCGAAAAAAGATGGATACATGTAGCAAGAATGGCACGTATAAATGACGAAGCCACCTTGACCATGATTCTATAAAACGTTTTAAAATTTTGTAAACAGAGAAATTTTATTTAACAAACTGTGACGCTAAAGACCGAGGTTACCGTGGTCTTTTCGTAGGTTTTTCTTTCCACGGATAACCTCCCCATTTATTGTGAATTTTTTGTATTATTTCGTATTTTTTGTAAATACCCCAAACGTTTTGCGAGGTTTTTTTTTTTTTTTTTTTTTTTTTTTTTTCATCGTTGTCCCCACTTTTGTTTTTTTTTTCTGCTTTGTTTTCGACCCCCTCGAAAAGAAAAACTCTACATTTGTATTTTGTCCCCTCTGTGTTGAGCCCTGTGTGGCTAATAAAGAAACCTATCTATCTATCTATCTATCTATCTATCTATCTATCTATCTATCTATCTGTCTGTCTGTCTGTCTGTCTGTCTGTCTGTCTGTCTGTCTGTCTGTCTGTCTGTCTGTCTATCTATCTATCTATCTATCTATCTATCTATCTATCTATCTATCTATCTACAGCATCACAACCGCCAACAACAACGCTAATACAGCAACAGTCACCTCTGCCATCAACACCAGCACCACCACCAACAACAACAATAACAAGATCAAAACAAACTTCGCCGAGGCGATAAAGGAAAAAACGACGGTAGTATCTTTTACTGCACAGCAGATAAAAGATACAAAGGCTTTACTTACGAAAGAAAATGACGAGGTGCGGATCAACATACCACAAGACATTTTAGAAGACACAAACAAAAAGACCATTATTTATAAAATTTTAAACTCAAAAACAAAAAAAACAGAAAAAGCAAGCACGGAAAAGATCGAGAAATGCTTGAGATCTGTATGGCAATATAAGGATTATGTAACTTGGTGGCATAAATTTGCCCATGTGCAAGTTATTTTTCAAAGTGAAGAGTTAGCGAAACGATTCTCAACGCTAACTCTTAAGACAGAAGAGTTAACAATGATACCGAGTTACCTTGGTCAGAGGGTAACAAGGGTTATTATAAAAAATATTCCTCCCACGGTAGACACACTATGGATAACATCAGCCGTATGTGTCGATATGGAGGAAGTTGATATATTGCAAATTAATGTTTCTGAAAAGCAACAGTGGGTGGGTAAAAAAATGGAGATCCTTCTCCATATTACCCAGGAGTCACTAAATAAAATACCCACCTACATAAAGTTACCATCAACGCAAAGGCTGTATGTAGTGGTGGAAGGCAGACGACCACGCTGTTACATATGTGGCAGTGAAGCTCACTTCCAAAAGGACTGCAATTCTGCCGCGAAACAACAGCAACAACAACAACAACAGCCACGGGAAAACCAAAAACCCAAAACACCAGCATTATTACCCACACCACCGTATGCACAACTGATCAAGCAGCTATATGCGAAAACGAAAGAACGGCAACAACGAACAAACCAACCCAACCAAACAACACCACCACCTGAGTCAAAAACAGAAACAACACCACCAACAACAACTAAAGACAGACCAACACCAACACCAAGAACAACAACCAAGAAGACAACCACTGAGAACGAAGAAAAGACCAATACTACTCCCAATTCCCCAACAACACACACACCACACACACCACACACCACAACACCATCGACAAACACACAAATAGAACCAAATGCTTTGCCTTTACCCCCTTCTGATTCGTCAGACATTTCGTCTAACGATGAAAGTTCTACAGAATGGCAAATAGCCACAGGAAGTAAAAGAAAAAGATCAAAAACAACCCCAAAATTAAATGCATGCAAAGCAGGGAAATATGTAACCGCTGAAAGCCCCTTGCACAAACAAACCAGCACCAACATCACAAAAACACACACAATGCTATCAGCGATAGACACAACACACACAAAATTAATGGACTACATCATATCGCAAACAAACATTTCTGAAGATAATTATAAGCTGAACAATCTTTCCGAATGCGGTTGGGGGGTTCCAAAAATATTTATCAAAGAAACTCTTCAAAAACCTCATCCAAGATACTTCAAAAGAAGAGGAAGCTAAAACTTTCGAAACGAGTAAGTAACCTTCTCTCTTGTCTCTTTTACTGTCGTGTATGAAACACAAATTTCGACTTCAACTATGCTTAAATTAGGTTGTGTAAATGTACGTGGCTTGGCGTCAGCTTGGAAGCAAGGTTACCTTCTAAATGACATCAAGTCACAGAACATAGAAATCATGGCTATCAGTGAAACCAGACTCAGTAACCCGCGGGCCCTCAAGTCCATGTTTGGTGGACATTTCGACATTTATTTTTCTCCCTGTCTGCCAAACATGGGTGGTGGTGGTACCGCGGTGCTTTTTCGGAAGAGTCTGAACCTAAAAGTAAGGCCAATATTCCTAGACCCGGAGGGTAGGCTGGTTGTCTTGGACGTCGATAGCACAAACGGGTGTGCTTTCCGTCTGGTGGCAGTGTATGCACCGTCCTTAACGGGTCGGGCGGATTTCCTTAGACGTCTAGAGGTTTTCCTGGGAACGTCACGACCTTTACTGTTAGTAGGGGACTGGAACGCTACCTTGGACACGCATATAGACTATGTGGGAGTGGATAGGAGTAGAAGGGGATGTAAGTGCCTCAAAGACCTGCTCAGACGTTTCCATTTGTCTGACAGGTTCCGACTCGACCATCCGCGTCGGATCGTCGAGATCGTATCTAGATAGAGTTCTATGTAGGACAGCGGATAGAGATAGTGTAGGATGTCCACAATTTAAAATAGTCAGCTACACAGATCACAAGTTTGTGACGTGTACGCTCGACTTAGATAAGACACATAGGCAGGGTCCCGGTTACTGGAAACTGAACGCTTCGCTCTTAGCGCGGCAGGTTTACAGGAACCGGATTAGCGAATTAATTAAGAGGGCGTTAACAGGAGCCATCGTTAACAACCGCTGGTGGTTTGCCCTGAAAATGGCAATCAAATCGGAATCTATTAGGTTTAGTAAAGAACTAGCGATAGATCGAAATAGAGTAGAGGGAGACTTAGTTAAGAAACTAGAAGAGGCACTTACAACTGGCAGCGCAACCAACGTTTTGGCTGCGAGGATGGCCCTCGACCAACACCTCAACGCCAAACACGAAGGTTGCGTCGTCAGAGCTAAAATGCGTGCCTTAAGGAACGAAGGGATCGAAGCTGCGCGAGAAGCCCGGGTGGCGGAGGCGCAACGCGGTAACAGAGCCACCATTCGGTCTCTAATCGATGAACAGGGATGTAGTCTGCTCGAACCCGAAAGGATGTGTGGGGCCTTTCAACAGCACTTTGCTCGACTGTTCGGTGCGAGCGGTGAGTCGGAACGCAGGATGGATTTCACTGCCTACCTGACCGGCCTGCCGCGGCTCTCGGCGGGAGAGGCAGAGTGTTGTGAGGGTCCCATCACAGCTGCTGAAGTAAGGGATGCTATGGCGGGCTGCGCGAGGGATAAGTCACCTGGATTGGATGGTCTACCCTACGAGCTGTATTGTCAAATGCCAGACTTGTTTGGCGACCTCTTGGCATCAGTCTACTGCAACTGGCAACAAAACGGGAGAATTCCCGGTTTCGTGAGCCGAGGTGCAGTGACATTGCTGAAGAAAGACCCAAACAAGGGGAATTTTATAGATAATTTCAGGCCCATCACTCTGCTCAACGCAGACTTGAAAATTTTGGCCAAAGTAATAGCCGAGAGGTTGGCGCTTGTCATCGATAAACTGGTCGACAGGGCGCAAACATGCGCCGTGCCGGGCAGAAGTATCCATGACAACCTCCACCTCATGCGCTACATCATAGACAGGGTAGTTAAGGATCCTGGCATGGGTGGGGCGCTGATCAATTTAGATCAATCTAAAGCCTTCGATAGGGTCGACCATCGATACCTAGCGGCCGTCCTCAGGGCAGCTGGCTTTGGTCCCGTCTTCCGCGGTTGGATCGCTGCCTTGTATAGCGGCATCCGATCGGTAATACGGGTAAACGGTCACCTGTCAAAACCGTTCGACATCACGCGTTCGGTCCGTCAGGGATGTCCCTTGTCGGCGCTTCTGTATGTATTGACGATCGAACCACTACTGCGGAAGCTGGCGACACTGAGGGGTATCCCACGAGAGCTGGGTTGCGGGACGAGCGTGTCTGCATATGCGGACGATGTCACCGTCATAGTGTCGAGCGAAAAGCACGTCGAGTTGCTAGGCGAGACACTTAAAGAATACGAAACGGTGACAGGAGCAAAAATTAACCCGGAAAAGTCAGTGGGTTTGTTACTCGGCACCTGGAGAAGCAAGCCCATACCGTCCAACAGTGACTCCGTAGTGGGACGCTGGACGGACGGACCGGTTAAACTGCTCGGGGTCTGGTTCAGTCCGGACCTCCAAATGGATAAGAACTGGGACGAGATCACCAGTAGAGTGATCAAACTCAGCCAAACATGGACTGAGAGAAAGTTATCTCTAAAAGGCCGGGCGGAGGTGGCTAATGTGTATATCGCATCAGTCATAGATTACCGCCTGACCGTCGTGCCTTGTCCCGATGCCACCATCACGAAACTAGAACGCATACTTTTCCGCTTTCTGTGGAAGGGTGGCGTTCCGATGGTGAGGCGATCCATTTGCTGTCAACAACCGTTACGTGGAGGACTGGGGATGCCGTGGTTAATGATGCGCAGACATGCGCTGAGACTGCGGCATCTCTGGAACTTCATTGACGACGGTGAACAGGTGTGGGCGCCGTTTGTGAGGCACGCCTTCCCGCAGCTCGTCTCACTCACCGAACTGCAAACATGGATCAGGAAGAGACCGAAACTGGGCGAATGGCACCGCGAGTGTCGCCAAGCTCTACAACAGCTCTGCCGTCCGGGATCAAACTTGTGCAACTTTCAAACGACCAATGCGTTCTATAGAGGACTAGTGGAGGGGAGGTCTGACGACACTCTCGGGGCAAACCTGGGTGTCGACGAGAAATTCTTAACCCGCCTTTTCAAGACGACGTTCGGGCCGGGGCCTATGGATAATTTCCAGAGATCCCTGGCTTGGCAATGCTATCGAGACGCACTACCAGTTCGAGAGAAGATCTACAGACACGGTTCGAAAACCACCGGACCGACCTGCCCGAGATGCGGTCAGAGCGACGAAACCGTTCTGCACGCACTCGTGCAGTGTCCAGATATTTCAGAGCTGTGGACCTTCGTCGAACGGCTGTTGTCGCGTGTGGGACGAGCCCACTTATCAGCCGAGTCTATCGTGAATATTGTTCCGCCACCTTCCTTTAAACGGGAAGGAAAAACGGTTTTTGTAACACTGATAGCTATGGCAAAAGAATGCGTGTGGTGGACGCGTTTGAAAGGTCTACAAACAAACACTTTCCTCTCTGGTCAGTCCCTCGTCAACTTTTTCAAGTACCACTTGAAAAGGAGGATGAGGATAGAGAGGAAAGTGTTGTCGAATGAAAGTTTCAATAAAAAATGGGTAAATGTGGCAAGAATGGTAAGAATGAAAGACGACACCATTTTAAGCATAGACTTGTAACAAAAAGAGACAAAAAGAGAGAAGGTACTTACTTTCATGTACCTTTAAAAAAAAAAGCCTGAGGTGACCGTGGTCTTTTCCGTAGGCTTTTCTCTCCACGGATAAACCTAATCTGTTCCCCGTTTTTTACATCGACTGTGATACGCGATCCCTATTGATCGCCCCCTCCCACGTTTTTTTTTTTTTTTTTTTTTTTTTTTCATCCCGCGATCCCTTTTGATCCAAATTATCCCCCCCCCCCAAAAGCTCTACTTTGTAATTTGTCCATTTTCTGTATTTAGCCCTGTGTGGCTATAATAAAAAGATATCTATCAGAGTCACTTACTGTTATAGTTTCTTCAATAACAATGACAATATTGACCAAGGTTACCGTAGGCTTTTCTTTCCACGGCTAAACCTAAACTGTCCTCCCCTTTTTACACGAGAACATTACTGTGATACACGATCCCTATTGATCGCTATTTTTTTTCCCGATCCCTTTTGATCGAACTCCCCCCCCCCCTTTTTTCCTTCCTACGATCCCTTTTGATCGACACCCCCTACTTTCTTTTCCCTTCCCCCTCTCAAAAAGAAAAGCTCTCCATTGTATTTGTCCCATCTTTGTTGAGCCCTGTGTGGCTAATAAAAGAAATGTATCTATCTATCTATCTATCTATCTATCTATCTATCTATCTATCTATCTATCTATCTCTGTCTTTCTCTTTTTCTGTAAATATATGTATCTCGTCCAATTGGTCTGTCTGTCTGTCAACCATCGTCTGTACAACTGTTTATTCGTGCTTGCTCCCTGTGCGAGACATTGAGTTCAACCAATGGCATGCAGTGAGTAATAAATCAACGGAGAATCATTGACGTTGAAATATCAAAAATATACATCTAAACCTTACACGTTTAAATACCATATATTTAAATACTAAGATTGTTGATTATTCGTTCAAAATACATAATATTTGAACGGATCTATTAAACGATCAGATAGACATTCCATTGTTGGAATCATTGTTTTCGTCTCAACCGGCGCCGTCATCGATATTTTGAAGAAATATCTTTCAACATATTTCAACATATTTTGACAAATTTTAACAATAGTTTTACGCGCAATCTAGAAGTTTAGAAACTGAAAGTAAATTAACCGGAAGTAACGACAGTGACATCTAGTAATTTCCTTAGACAGACTATAGGAAGTCAATGAATGCTCGCCAAGAAGAAACTCAGGCAGTGGTGTAGGACTAGTGATGTTTTATTTACATTACATGTTCATGAGCCTATGTGAAAGAGTATTCTTGAATCTCATTTCGTTCATCAATGATGATGCTTTCTTGTAAATGTGATTGTCTTCATCTGATATAAAATATATGTACGCTTTACATATTGTTTATGTTACATAGATTGTTGACATAAAATTATTCGATTTTAATGTCGATTTTTTGGTCAATTTACTTACACTTCTTTTTTTTAAAATTCCTAAATTGCAATGTTTATCTAGGATATCCTAGATAAATGTTTCTACGGATGACTGTGTGTGTAGAATGGACGGAATGTTACTGAAGTATTTTTGTTTTAAATTTGATTTCTTGAAATTTAAGTGTGAATGTTGCATCTCTTTTTGAAAGAGATTTGACTGCTACTTTTAGCATCTGTAGTGCATTTGGCTGGTTTGCGAGTGTGCATGTTAGTTTGATAATGTCTATGTGTACGTTTCTGATTGTGTTTATGAGAGTATGTGAGAGTTTGCATACGCCTCTTTCTTTATATGTATATTTGTTCATATGCGTGTTCGCGTGTACACTAGCTTGTGCGTATTTGCATGTTTGTGTGTCTTTTATATCTTATATTACCATTAAAAAATGGCATACCTACAAAATTGTGCACCCCTAATTTTGTTTCCTCCTAACTTTCAGCAAAATAGATAATTTTTAATGAAATTTTCCGATGGTGTAGATTATATTATATCGGAATAAAAGTCGATGGGCACGCTCACATTCATACTGACATACATCACAAATGAAACTTGAAATTTTGAAAAAATGTAGTTATGCCAAAAAATATCATTTGCAGCTGTTGATTAATTACGAAGATAAAATATAGTTAGCTTGCGTTTGTGTATTTCCGTACGTCTCTAATCGTGTATGTAGTCTTCTAGCCCAGGACAAAAGAACAATAACTTCGACTGATTTTGTCATAAACTTTTGGTGTTTCCTTCTTTGATTCGTCTGTCGAAGTGAGTAAATGTAATTTTTACATTATGACTTTGATAATAGTAGTTAACTCACCGAAGATATATAAATGCCGGTTTGAAGGAGGGTTATTTGTCCTCCGCTATTAGAGTCTGATGAGTCGTCAATAAAGCTAAGTGCTTTATGGATGCGAAACCAGTGGTCACTCTATAACCGAACATATATTTAATTGCATGTAAATACATTACTGCTCAATACTTTAGGGCAATGTTTTTCAACCTTTTTACCCTTGCGTAACCCTTAAAATAAATTAAATGTCTCAAGGAACCACTGCATAAAAAAAAATTATATACCATATCTTTCTCATGTTTTTTTCATCGTAGTTCACGTGGTAAATATCATATATATACATACATGCACACACACACACACATACACACACACACACACACATACACACACACACACACACACACACACACACACACACACACACACGCACACACACACACACACACCCACACCCACCCCCACACACACCCACACCCACACCCACACCCACACACACACACACACACACACACACACACACACACTTTATTAAAAAGCAGCAAAAATATCACAAAAACTGTTACTCGGAGTTTCACGTTCCCGTTCGTCGGACAGTTTTGTTTATAATAGAACAAAAATAAGGTTATATGCTTAAATATACAATTAGTTTAAGAGATACACATTTGAAAATGGTTTTGTTTCATTTGTCCTTTCAACTAACGGTCTTTTCAATAACCGGGTGCATGCAATAACAGATTGCGGTTTAAAATCATATTATTATATAAATGGAAGAAAACCTTAAATCAAAAATAGCCCATAAAGAAGGAAAAGGCCTGAATACCCAGAGTAAAATAATTAATTGTAAAATATTAATAGATTAATAAATTGAAAGATATATCCGTTTTAAAAAGTTTTCACGCTAGATTACATATACATTTAGCAGTATTTACCAAACAATTTGTAATATACATATATACACCAAACATACAGACGCAGGTACATGGCTACACACACACACACACACACACACACACACACACACACACACACACACACACACACACACACACACACACACACACATATGTATATATACGACCGTCTTCTTTCAGTTTCCGCCTACCAAATCCTCTCACAAGGTTTTGGTCGGCCCGGGGCTATAGTAGAAGACTCTTGCCCAAGGTGCCACGTAGTGAGACTGAACCCAGAAACCATGTGGTTAGGAAGCAAGTTTCTTACCTCACAGCCACGCCTGCGGTGTGCGCACATTTTGTCCTGACAGAAGATACTGCCAGAATTCGTGGTTTGGTTTCATGGTTGAAGCAGTTGTCTTCCGCTGCAATTAATCTTTGGAGCGGTATAACTGTCATCATTTTCTATTGTTTTCTCTCCCTTAAAATACACCTGCTTTGCCGTAAGCAATCAAATATTACAGACTTAAATACATGACTGTATCATGTTAGAATGAAACTATATCAATGAACATAGTAGTTTTCCAGGCATTGTTTTTTTTTATTACTTTTATAGAGTTTTAACGTTGTTTTAAAACGAATGAATTTAGCCATATTATTTAAACGATTGAGTTGTGAATTCGGATCTTCATGCCTTCCCATATGCCGCCCCATTACATGATACTGTTTGTATCCAAAGGAGAACTATTATTCATAACTCTCTTTCTATTTTTATGTCAAACAGCAAAGCACTTTTAAGCTAAAAACTTCCTGTTCTTTATCTATGACAAGATCACGTCACCTGACACCCCATTTATTATATACGGTGTTTTTATGTTTGACCTGGAGGGTATAGCTTGCAAAAGTCAGATTTTTTCCTTTGATTTGTAGCCTGAAGCAGGAATAAGTGTCACGACGTTTAGTACTTACCTCAAGGGAACCTTCTTGGGGTTGCTTGACTTGCTAGAAATACTAGTAAAACCTCCCTCAAATGACACCCAACTCATTTAGAAAAGGCAGGAAACATTGAATGATGTAGTCCTGGATATGGAATACTACACGAGGGAAAGATTGATGGATATAAATGAAGACTTTAGACATTATGTCTGTTTAATCAGCGTTGACCTGGGGGTGGTGGGTTAAACAACGGCAATAACGAAGTAGAACGGTCAGGAGGGGTGGGGTAAGTCGATTACATCGACCCCAGAACTCAAATGGTACTTATTTTATCAATCCCTAAAGGAAGGAAAGTGGACCTTGGTGAAATTTGAACCCAGAACGTGAAGATGGACGAAATGCCGCTAAGCATTTTACCCGGCATGCTAACGATTCTGCCAGCTCACCGCCTTAATTTGAATCATAATATTAGACATTTAAATTCGTGTGTTCTTAAGTCATCCACTGGGCATTTTATTATATCTTTAGGCGAGAAGCTTCTTAATACTTAATTGGTCAGTTAGATAATACATATCAGCTTGCTTAATCAGAAAGTATACATGAGTAAATCCTGATACACCGTCTGATATAGACTATCATTGTGAGGAGTGAAGGTGCCTGGCTTAGTGGTTAGAGGCATTTGGCTCACGATCATAAGGTCATGAGCTTGATTCCCGGCGGCGCGTTGTGTCCTTGAGCAAGACACCTTATTTCACGTTGCTCCAGTCCACTCAGCTGGCAAAAACGAGTAATACCTGTATTTCAAAGGACTAGCCTTATCACGTCCTGTGTCAAACTGAATTTCCCCGAGAACTACGTTATGGGTACGCGTGTCTGTGGAGTGCTTAGCCAGAAAAGAACTGGTACATCGCCAATTCTGGAACTATGATCTATGACTAGAAATTTACAGATATTTGTAATGAGTAAGGAAAAACAAAATTAAAATGTATATTCTAAGCATCTTTTTCTTTGGTCTTCAATTTGAATTTCAAGTTTCAATCCCGCCAAGATTTAACTAGAAATGTTTATCTCTCTTACAATAATTAGTCACCGGGGTACACTGCGTGTTTCAATAAAATCAGTATTATTCACTATAATTATTTTTAGAAGGATGAAAAGAAGTGAGCATCCAAATGGATTTTTAAGGCTTGAAGACATAGAAGAAACCAAATACAGCTGTTTTTTTTCAATATTTTACTGTCCTGTCATCTTGCATCCCTAAAATTTTAGGTATCGAAGAAATGAATCTTTTATCTAAGCAGTCGCTTGGCTTGCTAGTAATAACGGTCTAATCATCCTCTATAGCAGTTAAAAATCACACTCAAGCATTTAAAAAGGAAAGGACATTAAATAAGTTTTCTTTGATACAGAAAATGAAGTGATCATATGGTGGAATACCTTTGATGGGAGATCTGCTTGGTCAGGACTGACGAAGGATTAAACCGAGATTTTCTTATTTCCCACCAAAGACAGTGTACTTTGGCCTACATTACTGAATGCGTACTCTTGGCCACGTTTTAAAGGTCGTCGGATTCGATTTAAGATAGGTTTAGATATTTTTTTCTCCTGTTGGTTTGTCACTTCGAGGTGTCGTTATTTTGTAATACTGGGATCAAAGTCTACAATAAAATTAAAAAATCAAGCAGCAAAGAGTGAAATGAGAGGTTTATCAGATATCCATGTCTAGTGGAGCTAGACATACATTGACGCGATACGCTAAAAATAGTAGCCAAAGCTCCCTCAAATCTCAACACACTCTCTTATAATAACTAAAGGTCACATTGTTTAATGTGATAGATTTGCTTCTTCGTGACTGACCTGGTGTCAAATACCACCGCCACCACCACTCAGCGGAATTTGAGCTCAGAACGTGAAACCGGAAGAAATTAACCGGTAATCATTTTGTCCGGCATGCTAAAAATTCTGCCTGCTCGCTTGCCTTAGAACAGCAGCGTTAATAACAACAATACTAATGAAAACAAAGACAAGCAGTGACAAAAACAACAAAAATATAACACCCCAAAACAATAACAAGAAGAACAATTATAAAACATCAACAACAACAACAACAACAATAACAACAACAACAACAATAACAACAACAACAACAACACTAAAAAAAAAAGACCCCATCACCGCAACAATAACACCAACAACAGTACAAAAGTAGCAACATCATCAACTTGACAACGATATCACGCATTAAAGATATATATAACAGGGTTTGAACTGGCAATTTTTAACGGCTTACCTGTTAGAGTTTATTGATACACATATCAGACATACTTTCACACAATAGTCTAAGGACACATTTAGTTGGTAATATAGAGCCGACGCTAATGGAAATAAATGGCTTGTTTTGATAAGCACATTTCTTTTCAACTTCACACTCTTTTATTGTTACTATACAAATTGTGCACGGTTTCTATGTATATGAATGTATATGTGCATGTGTGTGTGTGTGTGTGTGTGTGTGTGTGTGTGTGTGTGTATACACGCACATACACATATTCACACACATATGTTCCATTCCCTACTTGCCGTTCTGAGCCATGTCAGGTTTAAGCAACGTAGTGGCACCGGCTGAACGAAACTCGGACACGAGTGATGTCGACGGTGTATACACACACACACACACACACACACACACACACACACACACACACACACACACACACACACACACACACACACACACATACATATATGTGTGTGTGTGTATTATACACTTACACGATACGCTAAAAATAGTAGCCCCAACTTTCTCAGATCTCAACATACTAAAGGTCACATTGATTAATGTAATAGATCGGCTTCTTCGTGACTGACCTGGTGTCAGATATCACCACCACCGACAACAGCAACACGAGCAAACGCATTTTATTTTTCCCCTTCTACTACAGACACAAGGCCCGGAATTTTTTCTTTATATATATATATATATATATATATATATATATATATATATATATATATATATATATATATATATATATATATATATATGAACGACCGTGCGAGCCCAAAAGGAGAAATGGTGACGAATGGAAAAACAGGGCTCCTTTCTTATAACGCGTCACACGGTCGAACACAAAATTATATCAAATGATATAAATATGTTATACTTCGATAACATAGAGATTTCGTAAATGGCCAGTAAGGAAGACGATAGAACACAACCGATAAATATGAATAACAGTAATATTTATTGTAGCATTAAAACGTATGTCTGTGTGTGAGTGTGAATGCGACATAATGAAAACATAATAAAAGACAGGCCGTCGTATAAAGAAAAGAGTGTGTGTAAGTGATACATGTATGTGTATGCGTGAGATACAGCAGATAGAAAAAGAGTCAGTAACACATATAAGAATTTGCCAGTTCTTAGAGTACACAATAGTAACAGTCTGTATGTAAGAAGTTGAGGCGTGTGGGGCAGGGCGATCACTCGTTGTGATGTTAGGGCTTCCATGCCAAGCCGGGTTCCTGTATACAGATATTCTTCGCAGGCTGGGTTCTTGTCTGTTGTCTATCGTGGCGAAGGTGAATCGCACAAACAGAGTTAGAAGTTCTGCGGTAGTTTTTGGTTAGCTTGTGTACGTAGAAGTCATGTTGACGATGTTGGCGATGCTGGTGGCGAATCTTGTAGTTCGTTGTTGAAGTGGTGTTGACGCTGGCGGCGACGATGGTGGTAGTCGTAGTGTCGTGTTGACTGGCGGCGGCGATGCTGGTAGTCGCAGTTGGAGATGCTGTTGATGTCGTCGCTGGAACTGCTGCTGCTGCTCTGTGTGGTACACGGAACAGGTCTCTAAGAGATCTGAACCGAGACGAATTAGCTGGGTATAATTTAGTCTATTTAAAGCAAAATAGGGGCTCCAGAGAGGTATTAGAAGAACACTATCACGTGACCTTATTAGGGCTGTGATTGGTCAGTTTGCGTTCTGGCGGGAACGGAACGAAGCAGTTGCCGCTTCAAATAATAATCAATCACGTGATGGATACACATAGCTGGTTTTCATGCATATATCCACTGCCTGGCACCTTGGGCAAGTTTCTTCCACTATAGCATCGGGCCGACCAAAGCCTTGTGAATGGATTTGGTAGACGGAAACGGAAAGAAGCCCGTCGTATATATATGCGTGCGCGTGCGCGCGTCTGCGTTTCTCCCACCCTCACAATCGCTTGACAACCGATGTTGATGTGTTTACGCCCCCGCAACTTAGCGGTTCAGCAAAAGAGACCGATAGAATAAGTACTAGGTTTACAGAGAATAAGTCTTGGGGGTCGATTTGTTCAACTAAAAGGCGGTGCTCCAGCATGGCGACAGTAAAAATGACAGAAATAAATAAAAGAATAAAAGAATATATGTGATATGGGTTTATGTACTCGTGTATAATATGGATGTGTATGCGTATGCCCGCGCGTGCATGTATAAACATTTCTTTGCCACTTTACTAATTATCTGTGTCCAATATCCACATCCCCAAGCTGATTAAAGCTGGGTATTGTGTGTGTGTGTGTGTGTGTGTGTGTGTGTCCGTTTGTGTCTGTGTGTGTGTGCATGCGTGCGAGTGTGTCCGTTTGTGTGTGCATGTCTGTGTGTGTCCGTTTGTGGCTGCGTGTTTGCGTGTGTGAGTGTGTGTGTATGTGTGTGTGTGTTTGTGTGTGTGTGTGCGCTTGTGTGTATATGAGTACGTATGTCTGTGTGTGTGTGTGTGTGTGTGTGTGTGTCCACGCGCGTGTCTGTGCGTATACGTGTTTGTGGTGGTAGCGGAGTAAGAGTGGAGGACGAGGTGCGTGATGTTATTTAGATCGAGTGAATCGTCGGGTTAGAGTCACGGCGTTAAGGTCTGGCGTATATGTGTACCCATGTTAGTGGTGAGTAAGGGGAGATGTAATACGAAATGAATATTTTGTTTTTTAAGAGGGCTCAACTGCCTGACCAACAACCTATTAAGGTCTAGTCCATAAACAAATATTCTATCATTAGCATAAATCTCGGTTCTAGCGGCCGACTTAAATATGTGAAATAGCTTTAAAGTCGACGACAACAAAATATGAAAGGGTAAGTGGTCGGCGAAAACCGTTGGTGTTTAACCCTAGGGCAGCCTTGATCGAGATACATTATGATCAAAAGCATTCCGAATTGGCGATCACGTCTTAAATTTTTTTTTCATACACACTGTATCTAGGAGGTGACGGGATTTATCTTCCTGCTAGTGATATAAACAACAGTGCATTTTGCACCCAAAGCCAATATGAGAGTTTCTCTTATAGTTTATCTACCGCAGTTTAGTTTGTCCTAAACATCTACATTTAAGTGGGGATGAACATTACCTCGCGGTATTAATACTGCCTCTGTCGCTAATATATTTTTAACAAGCTCTCTGGCTAATCGCGACACCAGTGCCAGTTCAGGCTCTGTTTTTCTATACATCGCTGGCGAGGAGGTCAGTCACTGCTCTAGTAGCGGTCGGGCATCCATCATTGACGAAATCAAGAAAAATCGAAATCCCGTGATCTGGTGGTCTTGGCGTTGGAGGTCGTGGGGATTTGTCTCCCTGCTAGCGATGCACACGAGTGTGTATTGCACTAAAAGCCAACATGAGAGTTCCTCTCATGGTTCAACCACAGTCTAGTTTGTTCTAGCTGAACAAGTGGGGATAAACATTGTCTCACTGTATCTATGATGCATGATCAAATATTTTCTCTTTTTCCTTTTCAATTTTGTTCTTTCAAGACGGCAGATTGTGATTTGAGGAAAATTTGGTTGGTTATATTTTTAGCAGCAGGAAGGCCACAAGCCAGCACAATCATTAGAGCATCGGAAAAATGCCTTGCAGTATTTTTCTGGCTCTTTACGTTCTGAATTCAAATTCCACGAAGGTCAACTCTATCTCTCATCCTCCAAGGATGAAAGGTAGAGTTAAATACCACTATAGTATTGGGTCGATATAACCGACTACCCACCCCTTCCTTCAAAATTGGGGGTCTTGCGCCTAAATCAGAAATCAGTATTTCTTGTCGACTATATAAACCTGTTGTAAATTAGGCTTGTACATTAGCGAACACTTTAATTTGTATATTTGTGCTTTTGACAGTTCATCGTTAATTAAGTAACACATATTTAATGTACAGCACAGCTGAATCAGAAGATGGGTATGCCATCTCTGAGGAGTGAATAACTCTTTTTTACATACATCAAAAGCATACGAGGAATATATTTATATTCTTCTTTTTTCCCCATAGTTAGTCTTAGTAATATATAAATTATTACATGTTTTCCTGATTCACCCTCTGTTGTGCATAAAATATAGTAGTTTAATTAATGACGAGCCGGCAAAATCACAAATGTATTAGATTCATCGTTCCAGCGAGGTATCTTTCACTAAGGAGACACACAATTAGGGCGAAACGCCGTAGTGTCGCAGAGCCCATTATACTAGTGGATCACGTGTATTATGAATACACATCGTCTAAAGGAAGATGTTCTCCGATGACGAAAAACAGCAGTGATCGATATTCACATTCGAATCTGCCAAAAGATATTAAGCATGAATAGATATTTAATGATCACTTAAAACCCCAGTTAAAAACATACGCCATACTATCTATCTATCTATCTATCTATCTATCTATCTATCTATCTATCTATCTGCTTGTCTCCTTTATTTCTCTTTTCGGATCTTTTTTAAAACGGGGGCCACATTTTTCATTAACGAAACACTTTGAAACTTGGAACACTGGTAGAATGTGTCATATAAAACATCTTTTTCTCTTAGTCTTCTTAAAAAAAAAAAGAAATCCATAAATTATTCCATGTTAAAGTTGTCGTATTTCTGTAATTTCAACCAATCACTGACGTCCATTCAGCCGATATACATTAAGTGCCGACTACATAAACAAACGATTCTGAAACAATTAACCCTAACCCTAACCCTAACTCTAACCCTAACCCTAACCTTAGGGTTAGGGTTAGGGTTAGGGTTAGGGTTAGGGTTAAAGCAAATTTAAAATGAAAAAAGCAAATAAAACGAAGGTATGGAGATTAAATACGCTTTACATCGCTTAGTGAGCCAAAGGAGTAAATGTAAACAACTGAATACTTGTCAGTGATTGGTTGAAATTATCGAAATAAGACACTTTTTTACATGAAATAAATTCGAATACAAAAATATTTTTCTGTTCTATAACACAAAATAGATAAGTATACGAAGTTTGAAAGTCTTTCGCTACCAAAAACACTACGTAAAACATTAATGAAAAATGTGGCCCCCGTTTTAAAAAAGATCCCTCTTTTCTTTAGCCCGTCTTTTTCTTAATGGTCAAGCTGACCGCAGTTATTTTGGAGGAGTCGGCAACATATAACTGGGGTTCTTTGTTTTGTGTGTGTGTGTATGTGCACGTGCGCGTTTGTTTTGAGTGTTATTTAATTGTGTACATGTGTATATATGTATGTATGTATATATACATATATATATATATAAATGGATTTGTGTATTTTTCCCTTATTTACAATTAATACGGAAAAAATAAATAAACAGTTACCAGGGCAGCAAAAAATCACACATCAAAACAGAAGGGTTTTTTTACAGCGTGAGGGAGATAACCGCTATTTAAGCCCCTTTTTCATTCTAAAGATAAATCGATGTCTTTTAAAGATAGTTACCCTAAACATAAGGCAACTACTAGCAAAACTATTTGGTTGATTATTCCTTATGGGAGGCAAATTAAATCTAATCTTCCTTTCCAGTTTCGGGAAGCTATTATTAAGAATTTTCCAAAGAATTTTAGGTATTACTCGATTATCAACTCGCACACGGTTAGGATTGGTTTTTCCAACGCAAAAAATCTTTCACAAATTATTTCTACACATAATATTAGTCTGTTAAATAAGAATCCAATTACTAATACTAACATTAATTTAGCTAATACTAACCATCCCCCTAGAAATATTAACAACAAGGTTATTGTCTCTGGAGTCAATTCCAACAGAATTAAGTTTATATCTAGTAATTCTAAGACTAAAAACTCTATATACCAGTGTAAAATTACTTCCGGCACCGATATCTTTTTTATATAGGCAGTTCGTCTTCTCAGTTACCTAAAAAAATTTCTAATCATAACTCTACATTTAGGGATAGTAATAAACGCAACAGTACAGGGTTTCGTAAATTTATTTGGTATCTAAAAGATCATAATAAACAGTTTAATGTAGGTTGGTTGATTCTCTTCATTTCATTTCCATACGATAAAGGCAAAGTGAACTATTTTATATTCTATTTTCCAAGAACCCCCTTGTAAACACGTTTATAGAGCGTGCTTGTCGATGTAAACATTGGCAAAAACATACCTTTAGTTCATATAAGTGATATCTACCATTCTATATAATTTGAATATTGATTTTCTCCTTACATTTCACTTCCACTAGATATATCTATTTCCAAGCCTTTAAGCTATTATTTTAATTCACATACCACTCTATATTTCTCCTTTATTAGTTTTCTGCTTATTTTATTCTTTACCCCTTCTCTTTCTATAGGCTACCGTTGACGGTTTTTTTAAAAACACTTAATAGCGTTCCGTTCATCCTTATACACATCCATCACATTCTGTTAAAATATCTTATTGATGAGTTTAGTTTCTTCCTTCCTTTCTCTGATGAGAAGATTACATTGTTTTACACCATTTTATTCCTTTGGAATAATACCAATGTTGTCTTCGAAACATATATCGGAAGTAAAAGAATTTGAATAACACCTGCGTTTAACTCCATTTATATATATATATATATATATATATATATATATATATATATATATATATATATATATATATACATACATACATGGATATGTATATATGTATATATATTTATGTATATACATGTGTTTCTGTATGTATATATATTCTTGTATATATATATATATATATTCATATGTGTGTGTGTATACACACATTTATATATTTATATGTCTGTATATATATGTTTATTTGCATAGATATACACATTCATGTACATATGTATTTATATCTATGTATATATATATACCTAGATAAATAATACAAATATATATATATATATATATAGGCGCAGGAGTGGGTGTGTGGTAAGTAGCTTGCTTACCAACCACATGATCCCAGGTTCAGTCCCACTGTGTGGAACCTTGGGCAAGTATCTTCTACTACAGCCTCGAGCCGACCAAAGCTTTGTGAGTGGATTTGGTAGAGGGAAACTGGAAGAAGCCCGTCGTATATGTATATATATGTATATGTATATGTGTGTATATATATGTGTCTGTGTTTGTCACCCCAACATCGCTCGACAACTGATGGTGGTGTGTTTACGTCCCCGTAACTTAGCGGTTCGGCAAAAGACACCGATAGAATAAGTACTAGGCTTACGAAGAATAAGCTCTGGGGTCGATTTGCTCGACTAAAGGCTGGGCTCCAGCATGGCCGCAGTCAAATGACTGAAACAAGTAAAAGAGTAAAAGAGCAAATCGACCCCCAGAGCTCATATATGCATGTATGTATGTATGTATGTATGTATGTATGTTTGTATGTATGTATGTATGTATGTGTGTATGTATACATACGCATGCATATAGGCATATTTCTTTGTATATAAGTACACACGGTCGCGCGCGCGCCTGTGTTTGTGTGTGTGTGTCAATTGCATGTAACAGTCTTTATAAGTTTGTTTAGACACGGATCTTCTATGTACTCAAGCGTCGATCAAAGAATACATACAAACCTCTGTCTTTCTCTTGCTCTCCACTTACTCACAAACGTCTGCCTGCGAGTTCCAATTATAAATTATAGTCTACAACTGTACCAATTCTTTCTTCAACAGTCAAAACACACAAAAATGCCAGCTGGTGTGTATAAATATCACAGCACTGTGTGAACAAGTATATTGATAGTGTAAGGAAAATAGAAAGAAAAATAATATCAATAATAATAATAATGAAAATTCTTTCTAATATAGGTAGAAGGCTAGAAAGTTGTTAGGGGTGGGGGTAAGTCGATTATATCGAATCTAGTACTAGACTGGTACGTATTTTATCGGCCCTCAGAGGGATGAAAGGCGAAGTTGGCCTCGGTGGAATTTTAACTCAGAACGTAAAGAGCCGGAACAAATATAGCAAATAACTTTGACGCTCTAACGATTCTACCAACTCACCGCCCCTAATAATAATATTGGTTTTTAATATATGTAAAAAGCCAGAAATTTTGTGGGAGGGAACAGCCGGTCGGCTTTCGCCTTTCATCCTTCCGGGGTTGACAAAATATCTTCTAGTTAAGTAGTACTTAACTTGAATGGTAGGAGTCGACCTTAATAGTATTTGAATTCAGAACATGAAAGCTCGTGACTCAATGAATTGTGAGTTCGATTTCTAACAGAGACATTATGTTACACATATTTTGGTAGAAGGAAGTATTGCCGATTTGATCAATTCACCAGGTTAGTGATCCTTAATAATAACGTAAAAGTATTGCAGTGTTAATAAGTATCATGAGGCTGACAGAACGCTGAATGATAGATAAGTGCACTGGACAACTCAATGTTTCACACACATACACAGCTACACCTACCTCTTGTTTATATTAATTTGTCACGGATTAGATATGTTACGCTTAACAATAAAAGGAAATCGGAAGCATAATCTATTACCCGACATTCTCTTTTGCCGAACAGCTAACTTACGGGGACGTGAACACACTAACACTGGTTGTCAAGCGGTTGTGGGGACAAACACAAAGGCACGCACACATAGATAAACATTTTCCGCCTACCAAATCCACTCTGAATCCAGAGCCATGTGGTTGGGAAGCAGACTTTTTGCCACATAGCCACGTCTGAGTCCATATGTATGTTTGCTTTTGTGTCTATGTTTGTCACACTTCATCGGTTGACAACCAGTATTGGCTTGTATACGTCCTCGTAGCTTAGTTGTTCGGTGAAAGATCGATAGGATAAGTACAAGACTGAAAAAAAATAAATGCTAGTGTCGATTTGTTCAACGAAACCCTTCAAAATGGTGCCCCAGCATGGCCACCGTCCAATAAGTGAAAAAAGCAAAAGATAAACAATAAGAAGAATACGAACACATGTATACTCACATGCGCGCGCATGCACAGATGCACACGAGCGAAGGATTCCTTCGGCCACCACGTGGTTTCACGACCTGCTAGAAATAGCAAACAAATCTTCAAATCACACTTTGCCGTCTTAAAAATAGGAGACGTGTATCCAGAATAATATACTTTTCTACTCTAGGCACAAGGCCCGAAATTTTTGGGGAGGGGGCCAATCGATTAGATCGACTCCAGCAGGCAACTGGTACTTAATTTATCGACCCCGAAAGGATGAAAGACAAAGTCGACTTTGGCGGAATTTGAACTAAGAACGGAACGACAGACGAAATACCGCTAAGCGCTTCACCCGGCGTGCAAACGTTTCTTATTTCTTTATTGCTCACAAGGGGCTAAACATAGATGGGACAAACAAGGACAGACAAAGGGGTTAAGTCGATTACATCGACCCCAATGCGTAACTGGTACTTAATTTATCGATCCCAAAAGGATGAAAGGCAAAGTCGACCTCGGCGGAATTTGAACTAAGAACGTAAAGACAGATGAAATACCTATTTCTTTACTGCCCACAAGGGGCTACACACGGAGGGGACAAACAAGGACAGACAAACGGATTAAGTCGATTATATCGACCCCAGTGCGTAACTGGTACTTATTTAATCGACCCCGAAAGGATGAAAGGCAAAGTCAACCTCGGCGGAATTTGAACTCAGAACATAAAGACAGACGAAATACCGCTAAGCGTTTCGCCCGGTGTGCAAACGTTTCTGCCAGCTCGCCGCCTTTATACAGGATAACATAGTTCTCGATACATTATATTTAAAACAAAGACATGTTTGAACATCTATCATGGTAGGCCTAAAGCTAAACACCCCCCCCCCCCCCCCCCACCATCACCACAACAACAACAACATTGACACGCATCACAAATAGATGATAATTTAATAGCAGTGCCGCATACATAGACAAATGTAATGCAGGAAGTGAAACTAATATCCTCTCCAGCTAGGTTAACTGATAGGTAAATAATATAATATAATATACAGGGCTGCCGAACTTTGTAGACAAGTTTCAGGTATTTGTCTATACATTTTATAAAATAATGACCAGCAAGGTCGATACACAAGGAATAGTTAGAACAGTGTCTGGTTTCTTGAAGATAAATGTATCTTTTCTAGCAAAGAAAACTTACGGGTATCAGGTCAGCAACCTAGTCTAAAATAACATAAGCATAGGTTTGATGATGATGATGACGATGAACAACAACACCACCAAAGACGACAACAACAACAACACTAATGATACTGGTTTCAAATTTTGGCACAAGGCCAACAATTTTAGGGGAGGGGGTAGTTGATTACATCGACCCCAGTGTTATAATGGTAGTTATTTTATCGACCCTGAATCGATGAAAGGCAAAGTCGACCTCGGCGGGATTTGAACTCGGAACGTGAAGACGGGGAAAATGCTTGTCAGCATTTTGCCCGGCGTGCAAACGATTCTGTCAGCTCACCGCCTTCCCAAAAATAATAATAATAATAATAATAATAATAATAATAATAATAATAATAATAATAATAATAATAATAATTTCAAATTTTTCCACAAGGGCAGCCATTTTGGCGGGAGGGGATAAGTCAGTTACATCGATCCCAGTGTTTCACTGGTACTTAATTTATCGACCCCGAAAAGATGAAAGACAAAGTCGATCTCGGCAGAATTTGAACTCAGAACGTAGCGACGGCCGAAATACCGCTAAGCATTTCACCCGCGGAGCTAACAACTCTGCCAGTTCACTGCCTTCCCAATAATAATAATAATATAGATGTTTTCGATCTAGTTTGGATTCTTTGTCATCAAATTTAAATTCTTTGCTATCAAATTTGATGGCAAAGAATTCAAATTTGATGGCAAAGAATCCAAACTAGATCGAAAACATCTATAATAATGATGATGATGATGATGATGATGATGATGATGATGATGATGATGATGATGATGATGATGATGATGATGATGATAAGAAGAAGAAGAAGAAGAAGGAATATATTCACAGACACGACAGAGCTGGGACCTATATACACTGGAAGCTATGCCAACACTATGGAATAACAACAGAAAAAAGATGGTATAAACACACGCCAGAAAAGGTCACAGAAAACGAGAAAGCAACCATACTCTGGGATATGCCAATACACACAGATAGAGAAATTAAGGCAAATAGACCAGATATAGTTGTCAAAGATCATGAAGAAAAAAAATGCTTTCTAATTGATGTATCAATACCAGCAGATGACAACGTTTCCCTAAAAGAAATGGAAAAACTTTCAAAATACAAAGACCTGGAAATAGAGGTAACTCGAATGTGGAATCTAAAAACAGAAACAATTCCTATCATAGTAGGTGCCTTAGGTATAATAAAAAAATATTCAGACAAATACATAACAAAAACACCAGGACTTACAAATATATACAGCATACAGAAAATTGCACTACTGGGCACTGCACACATCCTACGCAAAACACTTTCAATACAGTAACCATAAGAGCACCACAGCAAACCACAGCACATACCCAAGGTGCTCAGAGTTGCGCTCGGTAGTGAAGTGAAAGCACGTTATAAAAATAAAACTACTGAACAATAATAATAATAACTAACTAACTGGACCCGTGAAAACTTCACGGAAAATGTAAAAAATGCATGCATCTGTGATTTGTGTGCTGGTACCATGAAAACATTTCTACATTGTGACATTTACAGAATATAGAAGGAGGTGTAAAACTGATAACTATATAATCCAACCAAAATATCTCAGTTACGCAAACGTAAACCGAATTATTATTTAGTCTTAAAATACATCATACATATTCGATGAACCTTCTTGGTTTAGTGGTACGGAACGTTCTTCCAGTATTCTTTTATTCTTTTACTTGTTTCAGTCATTTGACTGTGGCCATGCTGGAGCACCGCTGTTTAGTCGAAGAAATCAACTCCTGGACTTATTCCCTGTAAGCCTGGTGCTTTTTCTATCAGTCACTTCTGCCGAACCGCTAAGTTACGGGGACGCAAACACACCAAAATTGGTGGTGGTGGGGGACAAACACAGACACAAACACACACACATAAACACACACACACACACACACACACACACACACACACACACACACACACACACACACACATGACGAGCTTCTTTCAGTTTCCGTCTACCAAATCCACTCACGAGGTTTTGGTCGGCCCGAGGCTATAGTAGGAGACATTCTATAAAGTATAGAATTGAATTTTGTGTAGCTACCCGTTGGTAACTTTTCTCCTTCAACCATTTTGTAGTGGGTATTGCCCATTTTTCTGGGCTCTTTTTATAGCTATACCCCGTTTGAAATTTGCATTAGTTTTTGTATGAAAAAGAAGAAAAAAAAGAAAGGGAGGGGGTTTGTCTGTAGTATGTAGAGAAAACATTAAACGTGCCTGAAAAAGAAAATATAGTCTTTCGCCCCAACTAAAAGACATGAAGACCTATCAAACAAGGCGAATAAGTACTGGGGGTGGGGGAAAGAAGGGAGAACTAACACTCGATCCTTCTAGAACTCCGACAATGAAAACCTAAACATCTGAAAGACTTTTTCTCTATTCATTACTAAATCTCTTTCCCCTCTTCTTCATTGTTAAAAGTAAAGAAGCTAGAAAAGATCGATCGTATTTCAGTCTAATTGTCATTTTAAATGACTGAGGTTTTCCTTTCCCTGTTTCTATCGCATCGCTCCTTTTCTCTACAGTTAAGAGAGTGAAGGTACGTGGTTAGGGGTATTCGACCCACGATCGTAAGGTCACGAGTATGATTCCTGGTGGCGCGCTGTGTTCTTGAGCAAGGCACTCTACTTCACCTTGCTGCAGTCCACTCAGCTGGTAAAAAATGAGCTGTAATTCAAATGGGCCAGCCTTGACACATTCTGTGTGTGGCTGAATCTCCCCGAGAACTATGTTAATGGTATGCATGTCTGTGGAGTACTCAGTTACTTGTGCGTTAATTTTACGAGAAGACTGTTCCGTTGATCAGATAAACAAGAACCTCGTCGTCATAACTGACGGTATGCCATTTTAAAAAAAGAGTGAAAGGAAAGGAAATGTTCCATATCGTAAGGCAAAAATGTTCCATATCGTAAGGCAAAAATGTTCCATATCGTAAAGCAAAAAATTTTGAACGCCGAGCAGGTGCCGTTGTGTATTGCAGCAATCCAGCCTCTAAAAATAGGTCCGAAACTGGCCTATCGAATACTTACGACTGATTTAAATTGATTAGGGCCCCACCGAAGCCAGATTTACTTCCAGCCCTCTCTACGATGTATCTCATGATATGGAGGTTGTCGGGGATAGACCTTTTCGGGATTGCGCACGTTTGTACCTCCCCAACCAGACTATCGACGACAAGCGACAACCTTTTCGCTAACACCTTGGCCAAAATCTTAAATTCTGTTTAGTAAGAGTTATGGGCCGAAAATTCCCTAACATGTTCCCATTGTCGGCGTTCTTTCTTAGCAGCGTTATCACACTCCAGCAAACAGCACTTTGAATTCTCCCGTTCTGCTGTCAGTTACGGTAGATGTCTGCCAAAAGGCTACCAAATAAATCTGGTATGAATACCTAGAATTCATAGGGCAAACCAGGTAAATTATATATTATGTTATATGTGTGTGTGTGTGTGTGTGTGTGTTGTGTGTGTTGTGTGTGTGTGTGTGTGTGTGTGTGTGTGTGTGTGTGTGTGTGTGTGTGTGTGTGCGTGTGTGTTGGAGAATGCTTATGTGTGTAGAGGATGCTCGGGAGATTCGGGAGAAGAAATCAGACAAGTAAGCTCATGTGAAATGCGAATGATACTGTCACATAAAATAAAAAGAAAAAAAATCTATTTTTACTCTATAATTAATCGTTCGAAGTAGACGGTCGGGAAAAGTAAATTTAAGAGGACAGATCTTACAGTGGTTAGTGGTGTTGGTGGTGGTAATAGTACTGTTTATGGTGATAGTATTGATGGTGATCGTTGTCTGTTTTGGTGGCTGTGGTGAGTTCGTGGTCCCGTTGTTTGTTGTTATTGACAGTGATATTTACGGTGATGGTGTTGGTGGTCTGTCGTTGTTATTGTTAGTGTTATTCACTCTATGTAGACCTGTAATAAAAGACATTCCAACCACCGACTATTGTGCTTTTTTTTAGCTACATGTATTCTGCTCATATATAAAAGAGTAATGTGTAAATTTATGGGGAGCTAGTTGCTATTTCTAGCTGATCGAACGACTGTGTAGAGGAACTCTAGTGTGTTGTTGTCGTTGTTGTTATTATTGTTGTTGTTGTTGGATGGTGGTAGTGGTTAGTGAGTTCGTAAAGGAAATATGGATTTGTCAGCTCAACTTGACCAACCCTGAGGAACTGTCTTTCACACATGCTGATGGAAACAGAAAGATGCTTGAAGTGAAATGGCATATCGGATGGGATGCTGAGAATACGTAGAATGAAAACATCTCCCTTGGTACAGCAAGATAATGGTGATTCCGGTCACATGGAGAATAGGAATTTTGACAGCTAGTCTTGTACCGTTACAAAGTAATTTGTGCATCCAAATTACATAGTAACATACAGCGTGCTCCTACTTTCAGGAGATACACGAATGGACTCAAGAGAATTGAGTAACTCTATAGGATATTTAACAGCATTGTTAACATTAACTATAGTGTGAACTGACTTGTACCATCTGGATTGGGCTCGTGCTTATTGAATGAGGGTGGTATTAATATCCTGTGTAATGTCATTTTTGGGAATCTGAATGTGTAAGTCCACAAAGCCACAAATGCTTTCTATAATTCTTCAAGAGATTATGGGTAAACACGAAGAGCATTTCTTGAGTGGATGATTATTTAAAATATTTTGACATCTTCACTCGCAATGTCACTTGGTAGCTAACCATTGCTTTCAGATGAAATAAATCTCTTACAAATCAGGCTGCCGAGACATCTCTATTAGGTACAATTCTAATGGTGATAGAAAGATGAAATTTTTCCTTTCGTCTTCAAATATGAAATTCTTTAAAGTATTCTCTTTCATCAGCAGATGGACTCTGGGATGAGTGACCGAATTTGTTTGAAATAACTGGAGAGTAAGACTGACTCCAGCCTTGATGTAAATGTTATCTCTCAAATTTTGTAAGGTGTCAGTTTATGAGATATTACGTATGTATCTCATACTTTTAGAACCTCTGTCTGTTCAGGCCTTTTTTTCAGTATTGTATACAAGATTACCGATACTTGCACGGTTGAGTAGTAAACTGAAAAGTAGAATGAATAATCCTACCACATATGACCACTGCAATAGCAATCTTCTTGAATGAACAGATTTTAGCAAAACTAGGTTGATCAAAATATTTTTCCCGTTCCTTCAGAAGCATCAAGGAAAATTATTCCACTCGAGTTAAATGCTATGAATTGTTAAATCCTTTGATAAACTTATCACATCTGGAAGCAATTTTGAAGGATATATTTGTCGACTAAGAGTTTCAACACCAGCTCGTGCTGCAGTCAGAGATTCACACGGTTCAAGATCCTTAACAGCCATGGACAGTACTGTATTTTCAATGAAGATCAATGCTCGGTTGTGCATGACATAGGTAAACTCTAGCTGTCAGTGTTTTACGGACAAATCAAGCAAATATTTTGAGGTCCTGGAATCTGTGTGTGTGTGTGTGTGTGTGTGTGTGTGTGTGTGTGTGCGCGCGCGCGTGCGCGCGCTTGTGTACACACACATTTGAAGAAAAATGTTTAGATATGTATAAAAACAGCGGAGATTAACTGAATGAAGGAGAATCTATATAAATATAGTTTGCTATTTTACAAAATTTTATTGACTGTGAGTTTCGTTGGGTGCATGGCTTGTTTTTAGTTTGAATAAGCTACAGCCAGTGAAAATATATACATACACATTTGTGTGTATCTGTGTGTGTTTACATAAATATATACGAATATGTGTGTACACACACACACACACACACACACACACACACACACACACACACACACACACACACACATATATACACACATACATACTTATATGTGTGTGTGTATATATGTATGTATATGTAGAAAGAAAGAGAGAGAAAGGAAGAGAGAGAGAGAGAGTCAGTGGATCATACCGCCAAAAGAGAAGCTCACTTAAAAGTTAGAGCAGTAATGTATTTACAAGGGGTTAATTATATGCCCGACCATAGACTGACCAAAGGTTTCGCAACCATAAAGCGCTTATCCTTATTAGACAACTCGTCAGACTCCAATGGCCGCACGCCATTGCGAAACCATTGGTCACTCTATAACCGGCCTTATGATCAACTTCCTGTAAATAAAAAATATATATATTTGTATGTATATATGTTTGTGTGTGTGTGTGTGGTGTATATATATATATATATATATATATATATATATATATATATCATATATATATATATATATATATATATATATATATATATATATATATATATATATATATATGATATATATATATATATATATATATATATATATATATATATATATATATATATATATATATATATATATATATATATTTATATAAATCTATATCTATATAAATGTATGTATATATATGCTTTATATGAATCTATATATGTATACATGTTTGTATATATGTATGCATCTTCATATGTACGTCTGCACGTACGTATACATTTACGTACGTATATACGCATGTATATTCGGATGTTTGAACGAACATCGTTTCCTGTTTGACAAATCTGTATTAGCGCCATCCAAATGTTTGACCACTAATTAAGTACACAGCATACATACCTTGGACCGTTTTATTTTTATGTCGGCCCAAGACACAACTATATTTTCTCTCAGTGTCTTTGTCGGCATTTTACACCTCCAGCTATGATCGCATGTCATTAAATGTAATAATAGTCGTGGCTGTGACGATGGTGGTGATGACGAGTGCTGTGATTGTTGTAGTGGTGGTCGTTAGTGGTGGATTTAGTGGTGGATTTAGTGTTGGTGCTTATTGTAGTAGTGTTTTTGATGTTGGTGGTGGTTGTAATGAATAGTAGTGGAGAGGATGGTTGTGGTTATTGCGGAAGTGGTTGTTGTGTTGGTAGTGACCGTGGTTGAGGTGATAGTGGTTGTCATGGTTGAGGCGAAGATGATGGCTGCACTGGTAGTGTCTGTATGACTGCAGTCATTGTTGAAGCGTCGCTTGTGAGGTGATGTGTTTGGTGGTGCAAATAGTTCTGTTGTAGCTGTATATCTTTTATTTTTCATTTGTTTCAGTCATTGGACTGCGGCCATGCTGGGGGACCACCTTGAAAGATTTTAAACGAACGAATCGACTCCAGCACTTAATTTTATTTTTAAAGTCTGGTACTTATTTTATCAGTCTCTTAAGCGAAATCACTAAGTTACGGGGACATAAACATACCAACACCGGTTGTCATTCGGTGGTTGTTGGCAAACACAGACACAAAGACACATTGGCAAGTGTCTTCTACTATATCCTCGGGCCGAGGGTATAGTGGAGAGGAGGGGTGGGTGGCTGGCAAGCATGGGCGTCTGCTGCTCTTCCATAAACTACCTTACTCGGACTTCAGTATTCATTTGTCCTTTTTTAATGACAGTTTGTGAATTCAGGTAGATTCGGTTATTATATCTAGCAGGTCAGAGACGAAGTAGATGATCCGTCGTTCACTCTCTGTAATTTATGACAGACAAGAAAGTATGAGTAATAATTAAATAATAGAAAAAAAAAAAGGGAATTGGTCGCTCTTAGTTACATTTGCAATTCGTAAAAAATAAAATAATCAAATAAAAAGACACATCACTATCGCATTATGACTTTCTTTTAAGAATAAAGGTAAAAACCAGTAAAATGCGAACATCTATCTCATTAACTAAAACCCTCACTTAGCGAAGGTCAGCTCTCTTAGGGTTGCGGAGGGTAGACTCATATTGTTGTTGTTCCTACAGTCACCATCGTTGTTGTTGTTCGGTATCTCATAAAAAATAGACCACATACCCCGGTGTCTGATCAAAGAAACGTTAAATCTCACATCTAACAGTTCCTGGTATGAATTTAAAGTAAGGAGCTATCGAATTAAATCGACGTAAAAAAAAGACCGAAAGAATCAAAATTGCATATTTCTGGGGGTAACAAAGTAAAAGGCTAAGTCCCTGTGTCATGCTGTTAATATGTTAGTACGTTGTTGATTTATTATATTATAATTCATTATATTATATTTATATCTATTTATATTACAATAGTATGAGAATGCCCTCACATCGCTACAAATATTTCAGCATTTATCTTGCTGAACACGTATTGCAAGATATATACATTACATACATACATACATATATGTGTGTGTGTATATATATATATATACATATATATATATATATATATATATATATATATATATGTATAATATACTCTTTTACTCTTTTACTTGTTTCAGTCTTTTGACTGTGGCCATGCTGGAGCACCGCCTTTTAGTCGAGCAAATCGACCCCAGGACTTATTCTTTAGAAGCCTAGTACTTATTCTATCGATCTATTTTGCCGAACCGCTATGTTACGGGGACATAAACACACCAGCATCGGTTGTTAAGCGATGTTGGGGTGACAAACACACACATACAAACATACACACACACATACATATATATATACATATATACGACAGGCTTCTTTCAGTTTCCGTCTACCAAATCCACTCACAAGGCTTTGGTCGGCCCGAGGCTATAGTAGAAGACACTTGCCCAAGATGCCGCGCAGTGGGACTGAACCCGGGACCATGTGGTTGGTAAGCTAGCTTCTTACCACACAGCCACTCCTACGCCTACATATATAATATATACATACACACACATACGTGTGTGTGTGTGTGCGTGTTTATACATGCATACGTACATACATACAATGTGTGTGTGTATGTGTGCACACATACATACATATGTGTGTGTGAGTGTGTGTGTGTGTGTGTATGTGGAGAGGCTATACCGGTAGATAGCTTCTTTCCTAGTCATAGCATTTTGCATCATTCAGTATCATTAATAGTCAAGCCATTTAAATGCCTCAATCGGCCGGCAACATAATCTTTCTTTTCTCCTTATACTTTAGTTGCCTTTCACTCACTCCCTCTGTCTGTTTTCGCTTTCTTCTTCTTCCTTTTCAATGTTCTACCTTGATCCCTTTTAATTCAGTCTTCCCTTCTCTTTCCACACACAAATATACACTCACTGATACACACGTACATGATACGTTCACACACACACACACACACACACACACACACACACACACACACACACACACACACACACACACTGGTTAATAAACGGCTACGTGAAAACTAAAGTTTCAGTCAAAACTAATTTTATAAATTTCATTGTACCATATTATGGAGTCACATATCTGTAAGTACTCTGCTTATTCTAGAAATTCCTCGTTCCCTCAAAATTACTAGCTTTGTGCCTAATTAGAAACACGGAAAAAAATGTTTTTCAGTACTTCTCTTCACTCATTACGTTCTGAGTTCGAATTCCACTTTTTATTTAACCTTCGTCCGTTCCACTGTTCTCAGATTCACTGATACAAGGGCCATCAGTTTCTGCCTCAGTTTTTCACGGATTTCTATTTGCTCTTCATGAATGATATTCACATAAAATTCTTTCATATTGGACTCTGCTTCTTACCCTTGTTTCAACTGTAAGCGCTGAACTTACCTGGTGGATTACGACGGAGGAGTTATTAGCATCGATTTGGTTTTGATATGTTGGTTCTTGCAATTGTAGATTGATCTTACTTTGTATTTCTTCGATTTTGTATTTTTTCAATTTCGACTTGCCATCACTCGAATTCGAGATAAGTTTAAAGTAGGTGAAACTGTTCAGAATCACTATAAAAACGTTCTGGAAGACCGCAGACATCGACGAACCCCACAAAATAAGAAAGCTTACTAGAAATGTAATGCTAGCGTTCAAGAAAATCTGTGTGGCAAGTAAGTCATGAAATAGGAATTTCAAAATCAAGAGACCACCACATTTGAAGCACTGTCATTGGAGAAGTTACATTCCATTAAAAGTCCATGTTCTCATTGGAACCGCACAAAAGAATGGAGTTTTGCGAATGGCACTTGGCAAGATGTGTAGAAGACGCACACTTTCCAACAATGACTGTTTGGGATGATGAGGTTATATTTAAATTAAATGGCTCAATTAACCACCATGATTTCTCGGGACCGAACAATCTGCATGTTGCGGAGGAACATCATATTAATTTACTAGGAATTACAGTATAATGCAGCTTATCAACAGGATTAATTGTACTATTCTTTTTTAACTGCACTGTCGATGGTTTCATTTGCTTGAACTTGCTGCGACAATCTGTCATACCAAGCATTTGATGATGTGGGGTGTTATTTCCAGCTGGGTGAGCACCTGCACACTACGATAGCAACGTAAGGGCCTACCTTGATGAGGTTTTGTCATACTCACCGCATTCTCCGGATCTCACACCACTAGACATGTCATGGGTATACTTAAACGAGAATCTACATAAACACCGAACGAAACGTTTCTTGAAGTTTGTGATTCCATCAAATTCTGTTTTGAAGATTTTATTAAATTTTGAAAATGAAATGCATTTTAATAAACGGTAACTTTATACTAATTCAATGTGTGTATACATTTTTTGGACACCCTGTATGCATATGAAAATGTATATGTATATACAGATGTATATGTATCTATGCATGTTGTAGAAGTCAACTCAGTCCGTACACACGTTCTTAGAATCTAAGAAGTTCCGGTGCATGAATTTGTTTTGAGTGGATAAAGTGTTGCATAGCACTGAACCTACTTTTCGGAGCAATCACCTATAAAACCAGTGGCACAACAGAGGTTGAGACAACCAGAAACTAACTGCACTTCAGGATTTTTATACGAGTTTGATATGCGGGTATCCTGAAAATAACTCACGGAGCGACGACATAGTTACGGTTTGCTCTTCGGCAAGGTATAGTACCCGTTCAGCCACCCTGCCAGTGTTACAGCGAAGTCTTGGGACTATAACATTGTTCATTGTGAAGAGATAGCGGAAGAGCTCAGCTGAGCCAATGGTGCTTCTTATATTGATGCTGAGAGGAGGAATGGTCCTAGAAGAGCAACGGTCAGGATCACCAAGCTCTATCAAGAGAGTAACTGCAACACATCCATAGGGGCGTCGTCCATGGTCATATAATTATCTAGCGAAAGATTCACCATAACTCAAGCTCCCAGTTCAAATTCATAGTAATGGAATTGGATGGCAACAGAAAGTCATGGGAACCCGCGAAAGCAGCACGACCGAAGAATACGAGTTTTATCTTCTCCTAGAAGGAAGTACGAGGGGTCCTTCACGCCCATTAGTACGTGATAGTTAAGCCATAGCTGGAATCCTAACAAGTGCTCCTGGTCAGAGTAAACCTGAGAACAATAGTGGCTAAGAAGTGGTTCCACACTCATCAAAACCCAGGAACTCTGGTACAAGAACCCCACTATCGGATGCATATCCAAACTCATATATATGCACAGAAACACACTCACGTACATGCACACGCATGCACTTACACACACAGATACACAAACGCGCGCACACACACACACACACACACACACACACACACACACACACACACACACACACACACACACGTACACCCCATGGTATCTTCTCTCAATTTTTTGCTTTTGCAACAGCTTATAAATTTGCTTGGCAGTCGCAATATAACAACTAATCTTGCTGTCAGATCAGCTAGATTACGAATAATTGACTAGCTGTCGGCCAAGAAAAATACGCTGTAATTATCAGCCTGTCAATATATTATATGATATACTGAATTACTCGCTTGCGAGCACATCTTAAGCTCTGGGGCAAACACTGAAAAACAAATCAAAATCAATGAAAAATATCAAAAGAGAAAGTTCGACGAAAATAAAGAAAAACTCCACTTAATGTCTGATGGTAAATTCGTGATGGTGTTCGCTTAGCTGTAGTTATTTTTGTTGTTGGTTTTGAAGGCGAGCGAATAAACTGAAAATTCAAAGTAACTGTTATGAGTTCATATAAACATGTAAAACCACGTGCATGTATGTATGTATGTATGCATGTATATATGTATGTATGTATGTATGTATGTATGTATCTATCTATCTATCTATCTATCTATCTATCTATCTATCTATCTATCTATTACGTCCGCCACTATCCTCCACGAAAAAAAAATTAATTTGTGTTCGTGGGAAGAGCCATTTTAACGATGCGTCCTGCCCTAACTCTTCGAAACGCCAGTGTTTTAATGGTGGCAGCTGATGAAGGATATGTTCTCTATGTGGCCTGCTTGCTTTTTGTACCTTGTTTATCATTTTATCTATATTTTTTTGCACCCAGATATTTTTTTGTACCCAGATATCTATCTATATGTACATGTAGATGAAGGTATGTACATACATGTACATATATATGCATATACTCATATATTGTGTATATATATATATAGTTTATGATAAAGTCAAAATAAGTAATGATAATTTGAAAGCTTTCAGATCATTGTGTAAAGATAGTAGGAAATTGGTGACTTACGCAAAAACTTCTTCAGTTAAGATATTTCAAAATATAAATCATATAACGTATATATTGTGCATTATACCAGGGGTTTTCAAACTTTTTGACTTGCAGATCTCTTTATATTTCAGGCCTTACCTTAGGGACCCCCTTATAAACGCTTATGAAATTTATACATAAATATTTGCTTAAAATAACATATTTTTTACATTTATTTATTTAACAGTATTTAACAAATAGGTTTATTGTCAATTAAAAGATTTCGATTAAAAAACATATATAAAATCAAATTGCCCATAAAAAGTATTTGCTGTCCACGGACCCCCTGTCTTGTCCTTGCCGACCCCCTGTGGTCCGCGGACTACAGTTTGAAAACCCCTGCATTATACGACTCTATGCCAGTATAAACTAGCTTGTTCCAGCCCCATTTACACGGATACTTTAACAAGGATTTGGAGTATTCTTCTATTTGGCTCGAGTCGAAAATTCTGGTAATGTGCATCACTTCTAAGCCTAACATTATATATATATATATATATATATATATATATATATATATATATATATATATCTGAGACCTCCCTTCAGTCATGACTGACCATCGGATTGTACCTAGAAAGTTACCCTCCCAGGCACAAGTCCGGGCA
>NC_142930.1:63417874-63435374 GCF_046866305.1 Octopus bimaculoides
TTGAAACCATTATTATTGTTATTTGTTGTAGTAGTAGTAGTAGTAGTAAATTATAATCCAATCTTTTGTAGAGTCTGCCTCTGCCATTTGACTATCATTGCAATATTGTACTGGAAAGTCCATATTTCAAATTACTCTATTCTGATACTGATCCATTTTCTGCGATATATAATAGGTGAATATACTATGTGCCTAGTTGCAATTTCAAAAGTAATCAAAACTCTACTTTAAATTATTTAAATGTTCGCGCTACAAATAAATCCGTGATTGCGACTACTTCTATGTATGCGTACGTGCATATGTTGATGTATCGGTACACTTCAAGTGATTATGTGCAGTTGTGTTAATTTTTTTTTTCATTATGCTTGTTGTGTACATGTGTGCACTGTGGAGGCGCAATGACCCAGTGGTTAGAGCAGCGGACTCGCGGTCATAGGATCGCGGTTTCGATTCCCAGACCGGGCGTTGTGAGTGTTTATTGAGCGAAAACACCTAAAAAGCTCCACGAGGCTCTGGCAGGGGATGGTGGCGAACCCTGCTGTACTCTTTCACCACAGCTTTCTCTCACTCTTACTTCCTGTTTCTGTTGTGCCTGCAATTCAAAGGGTCAGCCTTGTCACACTGTGTCACGCTGAATATCCCCGAGAACTACGTTAAGGGTACACGTGTATGTGGAGTGCTCAGCCACTTGCACGTTAATTTCACGAGCAGGCTGTTCCGTTGATCGGATCAACTGGAACCCTCGTCGTCGTAAGCGACGGAGTGCCAACACAACACATGTGTGCACTGCATATGACTACAAATGAAAAGTCTGAACGTCAAAACGCACGTAGATGCATATACAATATTATTACTACAAGAAGATGTATATTTGGATCTGACTTGACGATCCATTGCTTAACGAGCGGATACTTGGGAGCAATTGAATTTTTAAGTAGATATATTCTGGTGTGTATGTATGTATGTATGTATGTATACACACATATACAAATATATACATTCATATGTACATATATATATATATATATAAACACTCACACACACTCACACACATACATATATATATATAAGCATATATACGTGTATATTTACACATTCATTTATAGGTCTGTATGTATGTCTGCTATTTGCGTATCTACCTTCCGTGTCTGTGAAACTGACACAGATCACTTGTTAAGAACACAATCACGAAAGATACCAAATGGAATAATTTTCGTTGTGAATCTTTTGAGGTGAAAATGAATGTGAACGAAAAAAAGCCCCCCCCCCTAAAAAAAACAAACAAACATTGAAACGAAAATTACAGTTACGAAAATGTGAAGGGAGCGGTATTGGCAGTGTTACTTTGAAGTTGAATGAAAACTAAAAGAATGTTTTCACCCATTGAAGTGATATAAGCAAAACAAAATAAAATAACGAAACAAAAACAATATTCTCTTATTCTTCAGTTAAAGGATAGATAGTTGTCAGACGAGAATTACCGTCCGCCAATCTAACCTCGTTATATGCAGCAGTGACTTTAGATCTTTGATGAAACTAAAGTATCAGATAACATTACAAGGGTATAAATAAAAGGATAAGTAGTTATTCACCTCACGCATTTGTAAGATAAATAAATGTATATCCTTCTTTATCAACGTTATTAAACAATGCTATGCAGGGTGGGCCAAAAGTCACGCACAGAATAAGTTCGATACGCTCCGGAATTGTCAAAGACATGCTTCAATTTCAATTTTTCTAAAATTGAATAAATCAGATATCTTGTCCACGGATAAGCAAACAAATAAAGAAACAAACACGACTGAAAACAATACCTTACCTTTGCTAAGGCGGAACATACGCGTACTTGCACATGACGAATAAAATGCATAACATTAATAATAATGTAATATAAGTAAAATGGCAAATGTTTTAGTGCGTGAAATTTGGTCCACTCTGTATTTGACTTCAAGTATCAGGACACGTTGTGTCGTGGAGATAAATAACTACGATTGAGATTCGAAACCAGAATACCACACTCAGTTGGGTGAAGGCTTATTGCAATCTTTACATCAATCGTCAAATTCGCAAATTGTTGTTGTTGTTGTTACTGAAAGGTCCTACGATTAAAGGCATTTCATTCGTGACCACCTCGTCTTTTTGAGTCTTTACCGTTCATCATTTAGGAGTCGATAAAATAAGTACTGGCTGATCACTGGAGTCGATGTAACCGACTCACCTCCTCCACCACAATTGTGTCAAAATGCTAGCATATTAATTACATGTCAATTAATATGGATAAACTGTATAAAGTGTATTAAACCTTACAGTATCTTATTAAAGTTTTTCCCGGTGACCCAGAGAAATATTTAACGGATAAAGGAAATTGATATAGCTGTAGTTAGGGGTTTGAAATACGAGTATGTTGGTTCAATGTACCACTGATTCAATAAGCTCATCTCACAGATCTGCAGATTCGTTGATATTCATAAATGCAAACATGAAACATGCATCACCATACATACATACATGCATACATACATACATACATACATATAAATATACATATATATATGTTTATGTGCAAATGTATATATGTATTTACACCACCTGTCCTCGTCTGTTGTTGTTTTTTCGTACATTCTCCCACATATATATATATATATATATATGTATATATATATATATATATATATATATATATATATATATATATATATATATATATATATATATATATATATATACATATGTATATATAGATATAGATATAGATATATATACATACGTGTGTGTATGTGTACATACATACATATTTATATTATTATATATATATACATACATACATAGACGCATTCGCTTATGTATTTGTTTTGCAAGATTCCGTGTACATATGCATAGCATACATACAAACATATATACATGTATACCGCTCTCACACACACACACACACACACACACACACACACACACACACACACACACACACACACACACATATATACATGGGAGAAAGGGGAAGCGAGAATTATAGAAACGGAGTGAGGGAAAGGAGAAAGAAAAAGAGGAGTAGATAGAGAGAGAGAGAGAGAAAGAGAGAGAGAAAGAGAGAGAGAGAAAGAGAGAGAGAGAGAGAGAGCGAGAGAGAGAGCGAGCGAGAGAGAGAGATTAAAGTAATATATCATACCTGACCACTGCAGAGTCACTTTGTCGCGGTTAGCATCATTAAATTCAAGTCCTATTGCCGAGTTGAGTCCAAACAATTTCTATAATAACAGGGTTTACGATCCGATACTCAAGAACTGGTGAAGGCTGACATTATCAGAACGTCCCTGAGAGTTGAAAACAACAAAAACTCGATATTATTTAGAAGACTATTAAAAAAAAAACAGAAAGCAAAACCTAATTGATTGTTATACATTACCATTAAAGATAGGTTTCTTGTGCGCTTTTTTTTTTGTTATATTTTGCAAACCATAAGGTTTATTTCCCGTTTTTTTTTTAGAATATCACTTGTTTGTTTGTTTTTTTTAATATTATTTTTTACATTTTTTTCTTACTATCCTAGCTGTAGCTGCTCTCTCAAACGTATCACTGCTTTACTACTCAAGGAATTAGAAAACTTTTTATAATTGATTCGAATATACCGTGTCTAGGTTAAATTGTCGAGTGAACATTGTCTGTAGAAAATAAGAACAAATTTCATTCTTCAGAAAATAGACAATAATCGTTAATAGAGTAAAAGTTGCAAAAATATATACATAACCAAACAAACAATTGAATTAATGAATAAATATATAAATATATAAATACAAGCCTTCTTATTAAAATGATAGTCGAAGAAAACTGTTAGAGGAATCTAATGTTGAGAAAGTTTCTCTTCTTCCCCCTTTTTCGGATATTTGGTTGTCATTTCTCACTTCATAATTTCACTCTTTCCCATTTATACGTTTCGTAAAATTTATTAACACACGCATACATACATACATACATACATACATACTCACATACATACATACGTGTTGTTGTTGTTGTTGTTGTTGTTGTTGCACTCCGTCGCTTACGACGTCGAAGGTTCCAGTTGATCCGATCAACGGAACAGCCTGCTCGTGAAATTAAATATATATATATATATATATATATATATATATATATATATATGAATGACGTATGAATAAATGTATGTATTTACGTGTGTGTTCTGGATATGGATGTGTGTATGAGGATATGTGTATGAAAACTAGAAATAATAAAAATACAGGGTAGGGCAGAGAGGACGGCCGTTTTTGAAATGGATATTACTCAGCCCCAGATGGAGGGATATATGTCCAACAGGTACCATTCGGTCCGCGGTGTCCTAGCATTTTTTTCTTTTCAGGTGAAGCTATGGCACTGTGGACGAGAGAACATCACGTGTTTGCCTACGACAGTTACGTGAAGAATAACGTGTCTGTCACAGCCGTGAGTTTCGGCGCCATTTCAACATTCACCGAAATCAAGCTGTTCCCACCCGTAACACAATCCTACGCTGGTTGAATGCAATCCGTACACGAGGTACACTAATGAATAGCAGACTGGTTGGGGCGCCACGAATGGTACGGACCCCAGAAAATATGGAACGCGTCAGACAAGCCTTGATGCAGTGTCCGAATCGCTTTGCTCAGAGGCATTCCGCTGAACTTGGCATCGGTAATTGATCGGTAAGGCGTATTGTGCATGAAGACCTGCATTTCCACCGTACTAATTGGTCATTAAGCAACAGTTGATACCATGGGACTATGCACAGCAGCTTCGCAATTTTGAGGCAAATGGTAACCTCATTTTGTTAATGAGTGATGAAACTCATTTTCATCTCGATGGCATGGTGAATCAATAGAACTGTCGTTATTGGGCTCTTGAAAATCCGAGAGAACTGCATGAAAGACCACTGCACAGCGCCAAAGGGACGTCTGGTGTGCTGTTGAAGAAGTTGCCGTCATTGGTCCTTTCGTTTTTGAAGACAATAATGGGAATGCTGTTACTGTGAACTCTGAGCATTACATCGAGATGATAAACAACTTCTTTGTGCCTGAATTACGACGAAAATGTATGCTATTCGACGTATGTGATTTCATCAGGATGGGGCGACGGCCCACTCAGCCAGAATATAATTGGATGTTCTTTGCCCTCTCTTCAGTGACCGCCTTATTTCCAGGTTTGCTGACATTCCTTGGCTCCCTCGGTCCCCTGATTTGTTCATGTGTGATTATTTCTTGTGGGGAAATCTCAAGGCACGTGTGTATGCGCATAAACCCCATACATTGGATGGTTTGAAGGAAGCTATTTGCGTGGAAGTCGCCCAAATCGACAGAGCAATTCTGGAGAGAGTTTTTGACAAATGCTAATTCAATACAAACACTTTGATGTCAATAAAATTTGTTTGCAGCTAAAATTAATGATTTTGTGAATTTTTCAAAAACGTCCGTCCTCTCTGTCACACCCTGTATATCAAAGTAAATATCGAACCTACACTTCCAGTTCATATGTGTGTGTGTGTGTGTGTGTAAAAATTAATACTTTCTTCTTTATGCGTTCTTACGTTTGTATTTTATATCCTTATCGATATAGGTAAGTAGAATCACTCGTCATAGATTTTAAAAAATATACATAGTGTTTCTTTCTTGAGATGGTGTGTAGACATGCTGTTGCATATTGCTGATGTATGTTTATGTATGTGTATTTATGTATATCTACGTATTTATATATTTTTGTTAATGCTTGTATGTTTGTATATCTGTATATGTATGTACTATACAACATACTCCAGGAAAAGCTTTTTTTTTATTTTCCTTTCCTTTCCTCACTCCTTTTCTGATTAAGGCATAAGGGATATAGTCAGACCAATTTGACAAGAGCTGAATGGGTTAGGAGACCTTGAAGAAAGTGCTTCTGGGTTCTAGCAAGAACGTGCCAAAATTCACACACAGTCTGCAGAGCATATAAAATTGCTGAAACATTTGACATTGTCTCATGACACATGCTGAGCAAGAAGCTAGTTTCAAGAAACAACAATGAAATTTGGAAAAGTTGAGCAACTCCATCATCATTTCAAAACAACTACAGCAGTAACAACAACTACAATAACAACAAACAACAGCAAAAACAGCAAATAAACACATAAACAAAGGCGAACATTGAGAGTTTGTTATTCTTGTTTTTATTTGCCTTTTAAAGACATCTTATTTTCGTGTCCTTTGATTTATGAACTGGCCTCTTTTCCGACCAGTTTATTTAGATTTCTATATAACACATCTTCCTCTACTCTCCTCTTGCCCCCTCCTTCTTCGCTATTTGATTTCTTCATCCTGTATGCCAACTGATGCTTAGTAATAAGTGTAGCGTCATACAGGAAGCAATAAGTAGTCAATATCCAGTGTATACGTATGTATGTATGTACATGTACATACATATATATATAAATCGATATATACATATACATACACACACACACATATATATATTTATACACACACATGCATACACGCATACACACACACACACACACACACACACACACACACACTCACAAACACGCCCCCGACCACACACGTACACGTAGGTGATTTAAGCAAAAATGAGCCAACTCAGAGTGACTTGTGAAATGCATATGAACAACATAGACTAATACAGGTATATCAAATACCATACATGTACCAAACAACATAAATTCTTAAAATTATCTCCGCCTCTAGATGATGATTACCAAATGGCAATTAAGACCAGCTCCACTTGGAAAGAAGAGATAATCTCAAGAATGAAGAAATTCTCTAATGTTGACATGACATTATTACTCTATGTTATAATGTCATGCCGGAGCCTCGTGGAGCTTTAGGTGTTTTCGCTCAATAAACACTCACAACGCCCGGTCTGGGAATCGAAACCGCGATCCTGTGACCGCGAGTTCGCTGCCATAACCACTGGGCCATTGCGCCTCAACAGAACTAGATAATAAAATGATTACATATTTGCTTCTATTATTGTAGCGGAATGAGCTTAAGGAGAAAATACCCCAACAATAATTTGGAGTGGCAGAAGAGAGTAACAATGGGGGTCATGAGATGGTAATATAGCTACTCTTATCTATCTCCTTATCACCATCAAAAAATCTAATGCAGCTAGTATACTACGTCCACTAAGAATTAAAACCATTGGGCATTGACAGTTAAGTTCTAGCTGTTGATAAATTAATTAATGCCAGATACTCTTTCAAATCCCTACCAATTAATGCCAGATACTCTTCCATATTCCTACCAAGTAATGGTAGGGATATGATTGAGACCTAATAATGGTAGGTATATGATTGAGCCGAATGGGTCCTCTCCTTCTGATAGCATAAACACTAATAATGGGGGCCATGTTTAATAATCAAACAGAGACCTCAGATAGTAGAAGAATGCATAGGATCAACTTTCATAAACATAAGAAGTCTGGAAAGAATAATGTAGTCTGGTATAATGTTCCCTTTAACTGTGCTATATCTACCAATATATACAATATAAGCAATGATACCGCTATGTATAATAACTCAGGCATTATTGATACAATGAATTTAAGTGCTACTATAAATGATAGAAGTAATACTACTATTAATAATAATAATAGTGATAGTAACAATAGTAATAAAAATAATAATAGTGTTAATAATAATAATAATAATAATAATAATAATAATAATAATAATAATAATAATAATAATATCTCCGGCTGCAATTGTGGGGTAAAATCCTAATGCTCGTTATTAGGTTGTTGTTTAGCCCCAAATGTTGTTTACAAATGTACAGTTTTGACTGGAACTACTAATTTTACTTATATAAGGTGCTCGATAATATGAAAAAGCGCCTTAAGAACCATCTTTCATCTTTTAGACTTAGAGATAACGCTAATAGTACTTCTTTATCTAGTAATATATGGGGACTTAAGGAAACCAAGAGTAGATTTAGCCTTAAACAGGATATAGTTCGCAGAGCGCAACCATATAGCAGATACGGATGCGAACTTTGTTCTATGGAAATTTATGAGATTTTTATGTACAGAGACAAGAATAACCTAATTAATAATAGATTAGTCCTTAGGGTATCCTGCGTGCATAGCATCACCCGCGCATTTAAATATTTTGGAAACAAATAATATTATACTCATCATACTATGATTTGATGGTAGAAATTATCTGTGGTGTCATACTTTCATAACATACCCTCTCGTGTAGTAAATTATATATTATATATGATATTTCCCTCTTATAACCCCCTACCAGTTTTGTCTGCATTCATCCTATACGGTGATTGCACTGTTTTTTCCTTCAGTTCCAAAACTTTTTTCCCTATCAGTCATAATTGGTATATTTATAATGAATTATCAGATCGTACGCCTCTGGTATACTCTATACCCCCTTGGAACTATAGGATTCTACATACACCAGTGCCTGTAATATTAATCTTATTTTATAAAACCGCATCCAATGGTATCTTCATCTTTCTTTCTTTATTTCTTTCTTAATTTACTTTGTTAGGAACACCTCGACTTATCCTTATTTATTTATTATTATTTTAATTTTTCTTCTTATTTTATTATTTTTTTAAATCTTTTATCTCTCTTTATATCCAGTATGTATCTTATGGCTTCAGCAATGTAATTTTTTTTTTAACCTTATGTCTATTTTTTCATTTTATAAATCCTTTATTGAAATTTTATATAGATATTTCTTCATTTGATTTTTTTTGGTGTATTTTTGTATTTTTTAAATATTATATTATTAAATTTTGTATTTCGTATGCCTATTTACCCTCGTATATACTGGTGTAACATTCTATGATTTGCGGAGGGGTTGTAACTTCTCTCTACAGTTAATCATGGTAAAATATAATGCAATATGGTATTTCAACTTATATTTTTTTAGCTATTTGTAATTGCATTTTATACTTATAATATATTCTTGCTATATACACATATATATAAGCTATTTTTTAATATATATATATATATATATATATATATATATATCACTCTTCGAAACGCCAGTGTTTTAATGGTGGCAGCTGATGAAGGATATGTTCTCTATGTGGCCTGCGTGTTTTTGTACCTTGTTTATCATTTTGTCCATGTTTTTTTGCAACGTCATGTACCCAGATATGTATCTATATGTACATGTAGATGAAGGTATGTACATACATGTACATATATATGCATATACTCATATATTGTTTATATATATATATGTGCGGTATTTTTGTACCTTCTTATATCTTTACGTCCTTTAAGATCCTTTCATAATGTTGGGAATTTTTTTTTATATAATTATATTTTCCCAAGTTTTTTTTTTTTTTTAAATAAGTTTATCTGTTATAGAACCAATTATGTCATTTTTCGCCTTCAATCCCTGGTTTTCAGTCAATAGAAAATGTGTATCTCTTTCTCGGATGAAATCTGATTTTAATTATGGGCTCATTGTTGAATGGTTTTATCATGACCACCTTAACAGTTTGCTAGGATGAAGTATTATGAGGCTTCTATTTTATATAAAAGTACTCTACATTTTTAGGGCTTAAATTGGTGTATATATCCTTCTTTTCTTACTCGGTCCTTATATCGTTTTCTAAATTCTAAAATTTTATTATTTATTATAGAAAATATGATAATATATAAATTTTACTAAATTTTGGATATACATTTTCCCACCCCGCACTTTTGACGCCCATTTAGATCTCATTGTGACCTTCTTTTCTGTCTATTTTAAGCCCCTTTTAACTGATGATAATAAAATAGTTTATTTTTCCCCTGCCTTCCTCTTTTTGGGCAGATATCACGATCTTACTGACATCTGAAATGTGTTCCTTTATGTAGTCATAGCGACTTTATAGCCATCGTGAATTAGAGGCTTGAAAGAAAGAGTATCTGACATTAATTAATTTATCATCAACAGCTAGAACTTAACTGTCAATTTCCAGTGGTTCTAATTCTTAGAGGACGATTGATTAAATGGAGCCGCCTGAAACGGCCGTTATGCACTAATACCTTGACATCCTTGTTACTTATTTGCTTTTTATTCAACTTGAGTTGTGCGGATAAAACCGACTGACTTGGTACCTCAACTTAAGTAACTAATTCAACTGAATCTTAATTATATATATATATATATATATATATATATATATACATTAAGGTAAGCACATAAATGTGAAACAAGGTGGGAAAATAAGAGTGCTTGAATACCGGAGGTAGAGTAATGTACTTTATCATTAAAGCTGCAAAAACATCGCAATATATCTCAAAAAATTCTTCTCGGAGATTCACGTTCCCATTCGTCGGACAGTTGTGATTGAGAATAGAAGAATTCAGGTTATACGTATAAATATATTATACAATTTAAATTGACCCATACATATTTGAATTTGGATTATTTGATTGGTCATTTCAACAAGAAATGGTGATATAGATAAAAACATTAAAAATTAAAAGGTTTAAATATCGTATTGTGTAAAATCGAAGAAAATCTAAAATCAAAATAAGTGTTATTTTAAAAGGAAAAACATACATGCCCACAGTAAATTAATTAATGTTAAATAAGTTTAATTAAAATAAAAGTTTGTTTTTAATAAAATATTCACTTATAGAAATCTAAAAACATAAAAATATAGACACACGTTATTCACATGCATATAAATGCATGCATAGATCATTAGACTTCCACACACTAAAAAACGTATACAATGATATATACGCAAACACGCGCAGAAGCTGATAGATACATACATACATAAATACATGCATACATATTTACAAACATTAAAGGCAAATATAAATATCTACACACACACACAAGGATATATATATATATATATATATATATATATATATATATATATATATATATATATAAACAAATAGTAAATGAGTATATGCATATATACATACAGGTATGTGCATACCGACATCCACCTGTATGTATAGGTGCATATCTGGGTACAGGACATTGCAAACAAAACGTAGACGAGAAAACACACAAGCCACATAGAGAACATTCTTCTTCATCAGCTACCCCCGTTTTAACACCGGCGTTTCGAAGAGCTGGGTAGGACGCATCGTTAAAACGGCTCTTCCCATGGACCGCAAATTAAATTTGTATACACAAATTAAATCTTGCCATGGAGGAATGTAGTGGCGGACAAAAAACAAGACAGGAAAACAAACAGAAAAGGCTTTACGGCCAGACGATATATATATATATATATATATATATATATATATATATATATATATATATATATATATATATATATATATATATATATATAAGTATATTTGCCACTTAAATGTGGCTGACCCCTAAGGGTGGATGTTACTGTTGCTTTTAGCCCCAGGAGAACATCTCCTCCAGCTGGCTATATTTGCAAAGGGAAGTTATCTTTCCCATCTTGATCTGCGATACGTACGGACTCGAGTTTCAGGGTAGTTTCCGGGGCTAAAAGCAACAGTAACATCTACCCTTAGGGGTCAGCCACATTTAAGTGGCAAATATACTTCACTTTATCGTGCAGTTACTGTTAATACCTCGTTCAGAGATTTAACATATATATATATATATATATATATATATATATATATATATATATATATATATATATATATATGCGCAATACGTCTCCTTGCGTATGCGTTAATATGTTTCTTTACACAATGTTTGCTGTTGCTAGTTAAAGATAGAAGGAAAGAAAGAACAAAACAGAATCGAATAAGGTGTGGTGGGGAGGGAGAGAAGAGAGGAATAGAAATGCATGAAACAGCATTCATGAAGAATATCAAGCATGAAAAAGAAAAAGAAGAGAAATAAGATACATTGAAAACCTCTGTGTGTATACTTATGCCCGTATACGCACACATAAATAAACGTGCATAAACATAGCCACCTAAATACATACATATATATATACATAGTACACACATGTATACACGCATGCATATATATATATATATATATATATATATATATATATATATATATATATATATATATATATATATATATATATATATATATATATATATATATATACATACATACATATATACATAAATATACATACAGACATAATACATATATACACATACATATTTATTCATAACTGTGTCTGGTATACTGAATATCAAAATAAAATAAAAGTTGTTGAAAAAAGGAGCAAATTAGTGAAATTTCATAGGCGTAGATTAAATAAATATCAATTATAAAATTAAATTGAATTACTAAAAACATATTTTATATGGAATAAAGTCAAAGTTAACCTCGGCGAAATTTAAATCCGAAGCTTAACAACTGACGAAATAACGCAAAACATTTTGTCCCGCTCACTAAAGTTCTGTCAGCATCGTCGCCTTATTAAGAATGGTAATAATAATGATAAATAAGTATAATGATAGTAAAATGGTTAAGTAATAAAGAATAGATATAATAAAAAATATATAAATTACAAAAAAATTCGTTCGGGTATTCGATATCTCTATAACACATTTTGGCCGATTGTAGATGCGCTTTTAATAGGTATGCATAAATAAAATCAACGTTGAGAGGTTATTATTTGCTAAATTTCTATGAGAAAAAAAAACGTTTATGTAGTTTAAAAAGTTGCATTTAAGAGTAAAATTTACATCAAAATAATGAATATAAAAATAGAAAATAAAAAAAGAATAAATATATAGTTTGTATCCAGTCGAAGGTTTTCTTGGAAGGTGAAAGAGTAAAATGAAAGTTAATACAAAGTGATACCGGTTTTAGGTGAAAAGGTCAAATTCAAATGTGAAAGCCAATGTTACTCGTACGGTATTTTTTCGCTCGACATTTTATACTTCGTGGCGTGTCTGCAGTAATTTAAAAGTTCCAATGTTTGATTCAATGCATATTTAGTCTGGAACGGGATGAGACATTTTTCAGTGAGGCACAAATTGCACCTCATTTAACCCACCTGGGTTAAAAAGAGCGAGGACACTTTATTCGATGTACCGATGTATGACTGGGCTGAATTATGTATGCTTATAGGAGCTTATATTCTACACAACCTGCATCTGGAATTCCCTTTTATAGATGCAAGATTATACGGGGATGACGGTCTAATAAGCACCCGTAATATGAATAGCCATTCGTTAGATAGACTTAGAAAGAATCTCATGGGCTTACGAATAACGACAGAAACTAACCTTAATAATGTAGATTTTTTAGATATTAACTTAGATTTGCAGTTAGATAAATTTAAACTCTACCGTAAGCCCAATGAAAAGCTATATTATATTAACAAAGAGTCTAATCATCCACCCGTAATGCTTAAGAATCTAGTTAGCAATATAGAAAGGTGCATATCTTCCATATCTTCAGACGTGACAGGGTCTTAAAATGCAGCGCCGTATTATAAGAAACAGTGGGTTCTCGAAGATCCAGTATAACCAAAATACAACTAGCAATAATAGAACAGGTAGAACTATAACTAGGAAAGTTTTGTGGTTTAATCCGACATATAATATTGCAGTAAAAAACAGTATAGGTAGGGAATTTCTAAAACTAGTTGATTTTTAATGCATACCTATTAAAAGTGCATCTACAGTCGGTCAAAATGTATTTTAGAGATATCGGATACCCGAACGAATTCTTTTGTAATTTATATATTTTTTATTATATATATATTTTTTTATTACTTAACCATTTTACTATCATTGTACTTATTTATCATTATTATTACCATTCTTAATAAGGCGACGATGCTGACAGAACTTTAGTGAGCGGTACAAAATGTTTTGCGTTATTTCGCCGAGGTTAACTTTGACTTTATTCCATATAAAATATGTTTTTAGTAATTCAATTTAATTTTATAATTGATATTTATTTAATCTACACCTATGAAATTTCACTAATTTGCTCCTTTTTTCAACAACTTTTATTTTGATATTCGGTATACCAGACACGCAGTTATGAATAAATATGTATGTGTATATATGTATTGTGTTTGTATGTTTATGTATATATGTATGTATGTATATATATATATATATATATATATATATATATATATATATATATATATATATATATATATTATGATAGTTACTTTTTATTATATTAAGCTCATTTATTGTGCTTTTAATTATTAATTTTTCTATATGTGACAGTGGATTTTCATCGATGAGTTCATGAACCTTGGTTCTTTTCCCTAAAACTATATATATATACACACACACACACACACACACACACACACACACACACACACACATATATATATATATATATATATATATATATATATATATATATATATATATATATATATATATATATAAACAATGTATGTATGTATGTATGTATTTATGTAGCTATGTTTATGCACGTCTATTTTGTGTGCGTATGCGGGCATGAGTTTACACACAGAGGTTTCCAATGCATATTCTCTTTTCTATCTTTTTCCTACTTAATATTCTTCATGAACGCTGTTTCATACATTTCTCTTACTCTCTTCTTCGATTCTATTTTGTTCTTTCTTTTCTTCTTTTCTATCTTTAACTAGCAACGTTGCGTATAGAAACATTAACACATACGCAAGGAGGCATATTGTGTATATATATATATGTGTGTAGATATTCATATTTGCCTGTATATGTTTGTATATATGTATGTATCTATCAGCTTCTATGCGTGTTTGCGTATATATGTTTGTATACGTTTTTTAGTGTGTGTAAGTCTAATCCATGTATGCGTTTGTATGTAAGTGAATAATGTGTGTCTATATTTTTATGCTTTTAGATTTCTATAAGCGAATATTTTATTGAAAGCAAACTTAATTCTATATTAATTAATTAAACTTTATATTGTATTAATTAAACTTATTAATTAACTCATTTATTAGTTTACTATGGGCATATATGTTTTTCCTTTTAAACTAATATTTATTTTGATTTAAGGCTTTCTTCGATTTTACACAATACGGTATTTAAACCTTTTAATTTTTAATGTTTTTATTTATATCATCATTTCTTTAAAAAAAACCCGTTAGTTGAAATGACCAATCAAATAATCCACATTCAAACGTGTATCGGTCAATTTAAATTGTATAATATATTTATACGTATAACCTGAATTCTTCTATTCTCAATCACAACTGTCCGACGAATGGGAACGTGAAATTCTGAGAAGAATTTTTTGAGATATTTTGTGATGTTTTTGCCGCTTTAATAATAAAGTATATATTTTTGGTATTCTTTTTTTTTTTTTTGGTATTTTGTCCTGTACTTAATGTGTATTTTTTGTATTTATCTATAATTGAACGCTACGCAGCCCTGTCCAGAATAAGTTCTTATATATATATATATATATATATATATATATATATATATATATATATATATATATATATATATATATATGTTGACATCAGTAAGGAACAATTATGAACTTTTCATTTAATTTCATTTTTTTAAATATGTATTTTTGATAAGGTTCGTTTTTTCAAGAACCGAAACATGTTAAAAATATCTCTGACAAAATTATGAATTAAAATTCATTTTTTATATATTGACGTTTTCAAACTTCTTTTTTATAAATAAATAAATATATATATATATATATATACATATACATACATACATATATAGATATATACATACATATACGTATATACACACACACAGGCACACAAGTACACACACAAACACACACACATACACACACACATTGTTTCAATGAAACTTCAAAGAGAAATTATTAAAAAAAACAAAAAAACAAAAGCAGAAATCTGAATATGCTTTTGCTATTGGCATGAAAGAACGAGAGAGAGAGGATTTATATTCATGAAGGTAACTAACCAACCAGAACATATGCAAAAGATTAAAATAACAGTTTTCCCCCTTCCCCCTCCCCCAAACAACAAACCCAAACAAAGTCAAAAACAAAAAAAAGCAACAACGCCTCCCCCCCCCATCCCAATCAAAAACAAGCGAAAAATTTTTAATACATAAACACCCAAAAAATTAAACCAAAAATCTATGAGGACATTTACTGTCTAAAATCATCAAATTTGATTGTCTTGCACTCCAAACAACCTAATGTGTCTTCTGTTACACTTCAGTCAAACAAATAAACAAACAAATAGTTAGATAAATAAATAAATATATGAAGAAAGAAAACCAATTTCTAGCCGCGGTTGGTTTCTAACTTGTTTTTCTTTCCGTTCTTATGTTTGTCTTCTGCACTAGTCTTAGGAAACTCAATACATACGAATTGGTTGGAGTGAAGGTGTTTTTGTTTCGTTTTGTTGTTGTCTCCCTGCCACCCCACCTCTCTCTCTCTCTCTCTCTCTCTCTCTCCTAAGTGGCTAATGAAGTTTAATTGTCCAGTTAAGAATGGTATTTAAAATGAGTGTTATTGTTTTGTTCATTGTTATTATTTGTTATTTGCGTGGTGGTGGTTGGTGGAAACGGGAACGGTGGTGATAATGGCATTGCTGCTGCTGCTGCTGTTGTTGTTGTTGGTAGTGGTGATGTCCCTGTGGCGACAATTTTTTTTGGAGGTAGGTAGGAGATGGAGTGGTAGTGATGTTGGTGGTGGTGGTGGTGGTGATGTTGTTGTTGTTGGTGGTGATGTTGGTCATGAAAAATTGATGACGCGTTGTTAAATACATTCGAGCAATTAGTTTTTCTTGCTCGTTCGTTTTCTACTCCGCCTCCCCGCTCCTCTCCCCGCTCTCCTTCCTTTCTCCTCCCCTTCTCTTCCTGCCTCTCACCTCGCCATATTTCTACTACAGAACCGCATACGTGAACGATGTAGACAACTGTAGAAGTAAAAGAATGGAAATTATAAACCAAATAGACATTTTGATATTTTATTACGAACCGACTCCCAACAGGATAAGCAATAAATGAATGGTAAATGATTTAATAAATAAACAGTATAAGAGAACCACTCTCTCCCTTTCTCTCTCTCACACTCTCTCTTACACACACACATACACTCACAGACACTCCCATACATATATACATACATATACATACATATACATACATATACATACATATACATACATATACATACATATCTATCTATCTATCTATCTATCTATCTATCTATCTATCTATCTCTGCACACACAAACATACACGCACACACACACACACACACACACATATATATGCACATACACACACACATATTCTCATACGCACACGCATATACATTTACATATAGGAGTGGCTGTGTGGTAAGAAGCTTGTTTTCCAACCACATGCTTCCGAGTTCAGTCCTATTCCATGGCACCTTGGGTAAGTATCTTTTGCAATAGCCTCGGGCTGACCAAAGCCTTGTGAGTGGATTTGATAGAGGGAAACGTGTGTGTGTGTGTGTGTGTGTGTGCGTGTGTTTGTCCCCCTTATTACCACTTGACAACCGGTGTTAGTGTGTTTACGTCCCCGTAACTTAGCAGTTCAGCAAAATAGACCGATAGCATAGATACCAG
>NC_142930.1:63440374-63447874 GCF_046866305.1 Octopus bimaculoides
TGTGTAGGATAAAGTCATCATCAAGTGTATTGATTCCCGTGCTTTGCCAATTGATTACAATGAGGCGGAAGACAGACCGACCGGGGTAAAATTTGAATTTAGAGGTACAAATCTAAATACCAAAATTAATTTAGTCCAGCGCTAAACTGCTTCAACCACTTTATGTTTTAGATCAGAATCATTTCTGAGACAGATGCAAGGCCACAAATTAGTTGATTAAATCTACTGCAGTACTCAGTTGCTACTTTATTTTTATCGGTATCGGAAGCATGAAAAGCAAAGTTGACCGTGGCGAGATTTGAACAGTGAGAGTAAGGACCCGGAACAAATAATACAAGGTATTATTAATGATTCAGCCACTCCATCGTCTTTTTCTTTGTTTTGAAAATTAAACAGTTGGTTCTATATAATTTGTCTCCATTGGCGCACGGTGAAATTGAACCCGACACTGCATGCTAACAAAACACCCCACTCCGCTGCTTAGAGTGATCATCGTGGTTCGTATTTGAAGACTACCTGGTGGAGAAAGACCAAGCAAAGTGGTTAAGAATGCAACGTGGTGGCTGAGAACGATGTGCAGACAGTCTTTTATTCGTTACACATTTATTCGTTAGCTTCATATCTCATCGTGGGACAGCAAGGCCAAATAACTTAGTGAGTATATTGTGGCTCTGGGACAGGTATTTTTTAAGCAGCTTCGTTTCAACTTGTTTGTCTGGGAGAATGTGAAATACTAGGCTGACATAAGAAAAATACTTGGCGTTCTCTTTGCATTTATTTAACTCACAAAACTGGAAACTCATGGGGTGCATCAAAGGGATAACTTTTGAGGGGTCGGATCAGTGGCAAAAATAATAAATAACAATAAGTACCACCAATAACGATTTCTAACATAGGCACAAGGCCATAAATTATATCGACTTCATTACTTGACTAGTACTGTATTTTATCGATCCAAGATATTAAACCAGACGAAATGTGTGAAATTACAAATGCACAAAAGACGATGTAAATTACGTGGAAAATATATATTATTAACATAGCAATACATACATAATGCATGAATCAACGAAAGAGCCTCTTTCCAATCTTCGACCTGCTTGAAATAAAAGTCGAATCTGTCTCAATCTCTTTATAATCTCTTAAAAATGGAAGGATACAGAGGAAAAAATTACGCCTAAAAGATACCAGATATCATCATGATGGTAAAATCTTTTATCATAATGGGTTCTCTCGATCAAATTTGACCTTGATATAAATATCACTACCACCAACAGCATATATTCATGTACAATGAGAGATGAGATGACAAACATACTAGAATATATATGCTGATATACAACAATATTCTATAAAATATCTTTGCGGTACCAGTTCTTATACCATCATTTGGTATATTTGACTGGACTACATGGGAAATCCGATTTTTTGATATCAAATTTCGCAAGATCCTGATATCAACTGGAAGCTTCCACAGGAAGAATGATATCAACTGGTTCTACCCAAGAAATAAAAAAATGGTGAAGAGACCTAACATCATGCCATTCAATAGTTGAATGTCATATAGTAACACTTAATCGAACCGATATCTATCTATCTATCTATCTATCTATCTATCTATCTATCTATCTATCTATCTATCTATCTGTATATATATATATATATATATATATATATATATATATATATATATATATATATATATATATATATATATCGTTTTCCTGTCGTGTTTTCTGTTCGCCACTATACTCCTCCGCATTACAAATTTCATTTAATTTGTTTCCGCGGGAAGAGCCATTCTAACAATGCGTCCTGCCCTAACTCTTCGAAACGCTTAGTATTAGAATGGTGGCAGCTGATGAAGGAAATGTTCTCTATGTGGCCTGTGTGTTTTCTGTGCTCTGTTTATGTTCTGTTTTTCCTTTTGTCCACGTTTTTTTGTGACGTCCTGTACCCAGATATGCATCTATATATACATGTAGATGTAGGTATGTACATACATGTACATATATATGCATATACTCACATATTATTTGTATTATATATATATATATATATATATATATATACATACATACAGATGTGTGAAGGTGCATGGCTCAGTGGTTAGAGCGTCGAGCTTACAATCATGGGGTTGTGAGTTCGATTCCCGGTCCGGGCTGCATGTTGTGTTCTTGAGCAAGACACTTTATTTCACGTTGTTCCAGTTAACTCAGCTGTAGAAATGAGTTGCGACATCGCTGGTGCCAAGCTGTATCGGCCTTTGCCTTTCCCTTGGATAACATCAGTGGTGTGGAGAGGGGAGGCTGGTATACATAGGCGACTGCTGGCCTTCTACAAACAACTTTGCCCGGATATGTGCCTCGGAGGGTAACTTTCTAGGTGCAATCCCATAGTCATTCATGACCGAAGGGGTCTCCTCATATACAGATGTATATAGGCGTGTTTGCGTGGTAAGAAGCTTGTTTCCCAACCACATTGTTTCGGGTTCAGTCCTACTGCGTGGCACCTTGGGCGAGTGGCTTCTACTATAGTCCTGGGCCGACCAAAGCCTTGTGAATAGGTTTGGTAGACGGAAACTGAAAGAAGCCCGTCTTATATGTGTATATATATATTTATGTGTGTCTCTTTGTGTCTGTGTTTATCCCCACCATCACTTGACAACCGAATTCGGCCAAATGAATCGATAAAATAAGTACCAGGCTTACAAAGAATAAGTCCTGCGTCGATTTGAAACAAATAAACGAATAAAAAATAAAATAAAAATTATATATGTATATATATAATGTGTGTGTGTGTGTGTGTGTGTTTGTGTGTGTGTGTGTGTGCGTGCGCGCACGTTTGTGTGTTTAAGTAGAAAAAAAAGGGAAAGATAGCACTAAAGAACCAATCGTAAGTAACTTTTCTTGTGTGCAGATTTTGTCTTCCTTTGCGAAAGCTTGTGCGCATCTATGCTAATAACTATTTCTCAAATTATTTCAATAAAAAAATAAAGTAAAAAAAAGAAAAAAAAACAATTTTATCTTGAACATTTTGTGTGCGTACAATTTTCCTCTTCTCTAAGTGCAAAACATGTGTGCGCACGCAAAAGTGTACACCTTAGAGAGAAATATCGACAGGCAGCAAACTCTCCGAGAAGTTCTCACACCTATTGAAGGTGTGCCATGCAATTTGGCAACTGGCGGAAAGGTTTACATTAACAGGGACACTCTACAAACCAGCAAAGCATTATGTATAATGTATAATTCGTCGTCATCCGTTTCATATACATTGTCGGCGTCGAAATCGTTGCTGTTGTATCCTTCGTAATTATATGGTATATATCGTCATCGACGTCATTGTCTTCGTCGACTTTTGCCGACTTCTTCAACGTGACTCATAAGCTGTAGCCCTAGACCATGACTCATAGTTCTGTGAGTCACAGTATGGAGCCCCAGACTATGATTCGCAGTCTAGAGCCACAACACATGCGATACAGTCTAGGGTCCCAGTATATGGATCTCTGTCGAGGGCTACAGACTAAAAAGTACAGCCTAGGGACCTAGCCTGTGAATCGCGGTTTAGGGTTCAAGTTTATGAATAACTGTATAGGTTTCCAGCTTATGAGTCATACTCTGAAGCACCAGTCCATGAGTCACAGTCGTCTTTATCGTCGTCATCGTCGTTATGGCTGTCGTTTTCGTCATCGTCCGCATAGTATTCGACGTCGTCGTCCTCGTTGCCGTTGTGGAATACGTCGGCGTCTTTTTCGTTGTAGTTGTATCAGTCATCATTCGTGGCTGTCATCGTATTCATCATCATTATTGTATTCGTCGGCGGAGTCGTTTTTGTCGCGCTCAACGTTTTCTACGCCTTCTTCGTGACTCATAGGCCGTAATATTAGACCATGAATCATAGGCCTATGAGTCTCAGCCTAGAGTCCCATCCTATGATTCTCAGTTGAGGGAACAGCGTATGATGGTCTACGTAACCAGCCTGTGTATCAAAGTCTTGGGCGCCAAATTATAAGTTACATTCTCGGGCCTCTGCCTATAAGTAACAGTCTAAGTTCCCAGGCTATGAGTCACAGTTTAAGGCCAAGGCCCACGAATCACAGTCTAGGGCTCCAAATTATGAATCGTAGCCCATCTGTCACAGGTGCCCAGTCTATAAATGACAGTTCCTTGTATTCTCTGTTTCCATTGTCATCATCATTCTCGAATTCGTTGACGTAATATTCGTTGCTGCCGTATTCTCGTCATCGTATTAGTCATTTTTGGAGCCATCTTCGGAGTCATTTTCGGAGTCATCTTCGGAGTCGTCTTCCTCATCATTGATGTGTTCGACGTCATCGTATTCGTCGTATCCGTCGACGTTGTTTTTATCGTTGTTGTATTTGTCATCGTCTTTGACATCGTTGACTTCTGTCGACGCTTTGTCATGACCTATAGGCCGAGGACCTAATCCATAGCTGAGAGGCCTATAAGTTAGAGTTAGATTTCCAACCTAGGAGTCAGAATGAGGGACCAAAGTCAATGAGACATAACCAACATCCCAAAATATGAGTTTCAGTCGAGGGACTTAGAATATGAGTCACAATCAAGCGACCCTGCACATAAGTAAGGGTCTAGTGTTTCAGACTGAGACATTGCCATGGGTTCCAGCCTATGACTCACGGTCTTGGACTCCGCTATTTGTGCCATAGTCTAAAGTTCCAGCCCTGAGACACGATGTAAAGCCTAGCCTGTATGACACGGACTAGGGCTGCACCCTTTGAAACACGGTTTAGAACTCCAGTCTTTAAGTATCAATCTATGTATTACAATCTAGAACCCTATCCGGTGAGTCATGGTCTTGTGCCCAAACCTATGAATTATGGACTAAGTTTCTAGCTTATGAGTCACGCACGAAAGCCCATTGCCTATGAGTCACAGTCTAGAACGACTGCAGATTAGTCACAGCCAAGGTTTTCAGCATATGACTTTCAGTCGAAGACTCCTGCCTATGAGTCATGGTCTAGGTATCCATCACATATCTAAGTCGCAGACTAGGGTCACAACTATGAGACAGTCTAAGATCCCAGTATACGTCTCAGTCGAGAGGTTGTGTATATGTGTCACGGTCCAGTGATCCAGCATATGAATAAGGGTTTAGTGTTCCACCCTGAATTATGGTCTACGGCCCCAGCCACTGTGTTGATTTCTAAGGTTCTAGCCTATGAGTCATGGTCTACGTATCTAATCTCGGAGTCACGGTCTTGAGCCTCAGCTTATGGCTCATAGTGCAAGGTTTAACCCATGAGTTACTGTCTAGACCTGCAGCATTTGAGTTGTAGCTCTAGGGTCCTGAGCTGAGTCATAATCTACGGCACATGTCTATGAGTCACATTTTCGCGCATTAACCTATGAGTCACAGTGTAGGGCCTCAGCTTAGGATCGAAATAGAGGGACCCTACTTATGAGCCACAACCTACGACCCCAGGTATGCGTCACAATCTAGAGTTTTAACCTCTGATCACGGCCAATGCTTCTAGCCCATGATTCACCGCCCATAGCATTAGCCTATAATTTTACAGTTTAGAGCCACAGCCTATAAGCTTCAGTATAGAATTTCAGCTTATGATTCAGTCTAGTGTCCCAGCCAATAAGATTCACAGTCTAGGACCCCAGCCTATGATCCACGCCTAGAGCCTCAGAATTTTAAGTAACAAACAGTGTGGGTCTCAACGTATGAGTCATAGTCTAGGGCACCCGCATATGAATCACGGGCTAGGACCACAGCCCATGTACCAAAGTTTAGGGCCACAGGTTATAAATCCCATTCTATGGACCCAGCTTATGAATCACTATCTTGGCCCTTACCTGTTGAGTCACATACTGGGGTCACAACCTATGAGTCACACTCTAGAGCCTTAGCTTTCATGTCAGTATAAGGCTCCAGCTTATAAGTCACGGTTTAGAGTTGAAATCTGTGTAGGATCAATGACCCAGTTAAAGTGTCAGGGTCCAGCGTCTTAGACTTTGAGTCACAGACCAGAGCCTCAGCCTCTGAGTCATGGTCTAACTTCCCAGCAATTGATTCACTGTTTAGGATCGCAGTCTATGAGTAACGGTCTGGGGTCCCAACTATAAGCAAACGTCTAGCACCACAATCAAGGATCCCAGTCATTAAATCACTTTTAGGCAGTTGTTTATAAATCACAGTCTTGTCGTTTAGTGTTCGACCGGCCATATATCAATTATAGGTACCCAGTCTATGAATCACAGTTTAAGTCTCTGTCTATGAGCTACAGGCTAGGGCTTCTCCATGGTGTAGGGAACCAGGTTCTGAAGCACGCACAAAACCCACAGCCTATAAGTCAAAGTCTATTCGATGTATTACAGCCTTAGGCTATGAGTCATAAGCTAGAACTTTAGCCTGTGAGTCGTGGTCGTCTATTCGTTGTTGTGGATGTTGTATTCGTGGTTGACATCGCTTTTGTAGTCATCATCACTGTATTTGATGATGTATTTCCCTAAGAGATACATAATATTTTAATGGGTTAGTTACCAGGTGGTAGTGCCCATGATTTTGCGGTCCCTCCAAAACTTGCGATACTGATGCAGTTGACGTTTAACACGAATATCTGTAAATTAATGTCAAGTGGTAATAGTTAGGCAAGTTCGATACTTTTGTAGAGAGGAAATATTGAGCTGAGTGATTAATACAGGTTGTTGGTACTCCGTCGCTTACAACGTCGAGGGTTCCAGTTGATCCGATCAACGGAACAGCCTGCTCGTGAAATTAACGTGTAAGTGGCTGAGCACTCCACAGACACATGTACACTTAGCGTAGTTCTCGGGGATATTCAGCGTGACACAGTGTGACAAGGCTGACCCTTCGAAATACAAGTACAACAGAAACAGGAAGTAAGAGTGAGAGAAAGTTGTGGTGAAAGAGTACAGCAGGGTTCGCCACCATCCCCTGCCGGAGTCTCGTGGAGCTTTAGGTGTTTTTCGCTCAATAAACACTCACAACGGCCGGTCTGGGAATCGAAACCTCGATCCTATGACCGCGAATCCGCTGCCCTAACCACTGGGCCATTGCGCCTCCACGATTAATACAGGTCTTAGTTGCGAAAGGAGAAACAAGGGTTTACCGTATGGGCAGAAGTAGTACGTAACTAGCTAATTTAGGGAAGAAGCCGTTGCAGGAGTTGCTAGAAAGCGTAGGGAGAGGAGAGTTAGCGTGTCTAAGCTAGAAGGACAAGTAGGAAAACCCTTTTTATAATGACAAAAATATTTGCGTCCAGTAGTTATGCTCCGACAGTTTTATTGGTATGTTTAAAATTTCACGCTCACTAATCCTAGACGTAGCGGTTAGGTCAGTTAGTTTTATATAAAATCAATATAAAACCACACCGAAGCATACTAAATGACCTCAAAGGCCTGATTCACCATACTAAATCATATTAAATCATTTTAAACAAAACCAAGTGTCAAATCTTCACAGACAATGAAGAAAAAAAAGGAGAAAGTG
>NC_142930.1:63455374-63477874 GCF_046866305.1 Octopus bimaculoides
AGCTTCTTTCAGTTTCCATCTACCAAATCCACTCACAAGGCTTTGGTCGGCCCTAGGCTATAGTAGAAGACACTTGCCCAAGGTGCCATGCAGTGGCACTGAACCCGGAACCATGTGGTTGGTAAGCAAGCTACTTACCACACAGCCACTCCTACGCCTGTGATGTATAAGTTATATTTTGGAGTACGATAGGTTTGACTGTGTTCCTTATCCGCCCCGCCTTTTTTTATATAGTAAAACAAATTGCATTACTTTTTGACTCACCTTCGTACTTTCACCTGACATCTATTTGCAAATAAAGAGTCAAGAAACAGAAGGAAGATTTGGAAAGCAACTGCAATGAGGAAGCAACAACAATGAGGGAACTTCTATGTGGTCACTCGATCAGGTAGAAATAGAAGCCAAATCTCCCACAGGTCATGCGATACTCTCTTTAAAAAAGGACGAACTGATCGGGGATACCTAGGTATGGAAAAACACAGGATGTGGTCATAGCTGGGATGCCTTCGGTCACAGATTTCTCTCTCAGAGCAGATCTGTGTTCAGCAGCCACAGCTACGAAATATTACAAGAGCCAACGGAAGACCCGTTTACGCGGTTGTTCGACCTACTAGAAATAGAAGCCAAATCACATTCTGTTATCTAAAACAAAACAAAAAAAAGTAAATAAGATCAAATAAAAGGGAAGGACATTCGATGATGTATCTTAGAAAAAAAAAAAAAAAAACATGGCGGGATTGTCTTTCCTGGAATGCCTTTGATCATAGGCATGCTCGATCGGGGCTGAATTGGAGCTAAATAATAACAGCAACAACAACTAACAACAAGCACTAGAACAACTACCGCCTTAACCACCGCCACCACCACCACCACCACCGCCACCGCCGCCGCCGCCGCCACCACCACCGCCACCACCACCGCCGCCGCTACCACCACCACCACCACCACCACCGCCACCGCCACCTATTTTAAACTAGTGAATTGGTACCCCAGCGTGTTTTCATCTAGGTACGACTATCATTCAGTTAATTCATTTAGCAAACCAAATCAAACGTTCTCTGTCATAACTCTACATACCCGCATTTAGAATATAGCTTATAACCATCCCAATAATAATAATAATAATAATAATAATAATAATAATAATAATAATAATAATAATAATTATCATGTACATTGTTTTGTCTTGGTATAAAAAGATGGGCTACAGCAAATATTCTGCTTAATACCACAGATTTGCTTGTCAGTTGTTTAGACTTAACCAGTTGAGCATGTCCCTTGGTGGCTGACAATATGTGCATCTCTGATCATGAGCAGAAGTAGTGGGGGAGCATCATAGCCATGTGTTGAGAGGAATTCTTTGGGGTTTGAATAATTCACTTTTGGAAACATGGTGTTTTGCTCAACATCCTTAAACAAACCTTATTCAGGGACCTTTTGAGCGGGATGGGCTACTCGACCTGAACAAAATTCTAACTGGGCCCCACCTGCGTGGTCATGCGGTGTTTATCTTGATATGAGATCACCATGTCGCGCACATATGGTTGTGATGCACGTGCCTGGTGTATCCTTATCAGACGGGTAGTCATGATGGGTATAATGGGCTTCGTATATTTTACCCCAGTGTCACTTTGATGGAATGCACTGATCTCTCACTCAATAATAATAGTAATAATAATAATAATAATAATAATAATAATAATAATAATAATAATAATGGTTTCAAATTTTGCTACAAGGGCAGCCATTTATGGGGAAGGGATGTGTCGATTACATCGAGTTCGGTATTTAACTGGTACTTAATTTATTAACTCCGAAAGAATGAAAGGCAAAGTCGACCTCGGCGAAATTTGAACTCAGAACGTAGCGATGGGCGAAATATAGCTAAGCATTTCGTACATCGTGCTAACGATTCTGCCAGCTCACCACCTTTTAATAATAATAATGATGATGATAATGGTAATAATAATAATAATAATAATAATAATAATAATAATGGTAATAATAATAATAATAACAACAAGGATGTGCTACACCGGGCTCCCTATACAAAAACATATCTAATCCAATAACATCGATGGAATTAGCCAAAAGAACCGGTGGAAGATTTGAAGGAAGCGGTCTTTTAACGAAGATAATTTTTTTAAGAATATTTTTTATTCTTAAAAAATGAAATTTCACTGCAATACAAAGCACAGGACCTCCTATGCACGATGTCTCAATGAAACACGTGCGATCACACACGCAAAACCAACACCGGAAAGTTTACAAACTATATAAAAAAAAAGAAATGGAACAAAATAGTAAGTACATATATTGAATAATTACGCATACACTTGAACGTGTACACAATGATATATACGTTTTGATACCCATAGAACTACACATGCATCTTAATGTTTACAGAACTACGTAAAAATCACAGGACACACTTACGGATACGAAAACACATATCACAAACGAAGCAAAACCAAAACTTTTTTTCTTTCTTCTTTGTTTATTTTCATTTTGTGAACAAATACAGACAGTGAACCATTCATAAGTTTAAAACGCCACACACACACAAAAATACACTATGCCTGGAGATAAATCTATCAACAAAAAAAATACAGATGAATACCGATCTGCTAGCCTTAAAAAACTACGCTACGAGCAATGTTTACATGCTGAGAACTCGGTGACGGTGTTGTCTCAAAAAACTGACCCTAAACAGACAAATCCGTCCCCGAATGTCAACGCCAAAGCTCGTCATGCCTCAATGATAACAAGGCAGATCACAAACCAGAGTGGTTATCGACCGAATCACAAAGGGCCACTCACTCGAAATAGATCTGCTAGCCTTAAGAAGCTACGTCACGAAAGCTCGGAGACGGTGTTGTCTCAAAAAACTTACCCTAAACAGACAGATCCGTCCCCTAGCGTCAACGTCGAAGCTTGTTATGCCTCACTGTTAATAAAACAAAATATAAACCGCAATGGTCATAGACCGGATTATAAAGGACCACTTACTCGGATAATGAACCAGATCCGAGACGAGAAATCTGCTACTGGTTCAAATCTTCCCGACACACAGGAGCTGGAAGTACCCCACAACCGGAATATTCCAACAGATGGCCATCCATGCTCGTCATCAAATAACCAAAAGAAAAAGAATGAAAAATGGTCTAGGGAAGATAATAAAGAAGTTCTTAGAGCCTTCTACCGTGCCATATATTTCCCTACAGATAAATCTAATACTGTACAAACCTACTTAAACTGGAGACAGAAACACCTTGCAGTAAGACCCTACATAGACAGTAATAAACTTGCCAACGTCAGAAGAAACATTATAAAAAAAAAATTACTAACTGAAGTAGAGATTGACCAAATTAAGCAAGCAGTAAAGGATAAAAAGAATGAAACTGCAGCTAAAGAAGATACTACAGAGGAAATAATTATAAACCAGCCCAAGGCTGATGAAAATACAGTAATAATTGAAAGAGTTAAGGTAACTGATAGGCAAAATAAAATACTCTCTGAACCAACCATAAACACTAAGGCAGGTGAAAATCAAATAGATGAAGGAAGTCATACAGAAATCGACGCAACAGAACTATATGATCTAAAAAATCAAATCATGATTGAATGGCTGAAAATTAAAGAAACTAGTATGAATGAACGCGACACTCTCCCCAAAATTCGCAATTCTAACCAAAACCTGAAAATAATTGGTAAAATCCGCCTTGCACTTAAGGATATAATTTCAGCTAATGATGTTGATATTACAGATCTCAACCACCTGTACTATGCATCCGCAAGAATCTCAACGATTCTATGTGGTGAAAAGATTAGAAAAAGACAACACTCCCACAAAAAGCCTTCTTGGCAAGAACGCATTCAACACCAAATTAAGCTGCTTAGATCTGACATAGAATGTTTGAAAAACCTTAAATTTGACAAGAGTATCAAACCTACAAAGACCCAAAAACTAAAGAAAAAATATAACATGAAAACCATAGTTGACATTGATGCCACCATAGAAACCATCAAGCAAAAGGTATGTGCTAAAGCTGCCCGCATAGCAAGGTATGAAAAGCGTGTTAAATTCTTCCGAGATAATAACATGTTCAAAAATAACCCCAAAAATTTCTACAGGAAGATAGGGAAAACACCAGTAACAATAAAGTCTGTCCCATCAAAAGAAGAAGTGCAAGAATTTTGGAATAAAATCTGGGCAGAAGATAAAACACACAATGAAAAGGCCCCTTGGATTGATAGAATAGCTACAGACCTAGACTCCTTAGAGGAGCAAAAGTGGGAGGGGGTCAGGGTAGAAGATATAAGATCTGCTCTCAGGAGGTCAAGCAAATGGAAGTCTCCAGGAAAGGATAAAATTCCTAACTTCTGGTTGAATGCCTTCCCAGAAAGCCATGAACTGCTAACAAAACTTTACAACGATGTTTTGCAAAATCCTAGTTTGATGCCCTCTTGGCTAGTTAATGGTTTAACATTCCTGCTTCCAAAAAATGAGGAAACAAACGAACCAAAAAATTATCGCCCCATAACCTGCTTAACAACAATGTATAAGACGCTAACATCTGTCCTAACCGAGTACACCTATAGTTTTTTAATAGAAAGTAGCATATTCCCTAATGAGCAAAAGGGATGTAAACGTGGATCTTATGGTTGTAAAGATCAGCTACTCATCAATAAGATGATCTTAGAAGATTGTCACAAGCGACACAAAAACTTGTCAATAGCCTGGATAGACTATAAAAAGGCCTTTGATAGCCTACCACATAGCTGGATTAGGAAATGTCTGGAAATGTATAAAATAGCTCCTACTCTGCGAAACTTTTTATCTGTAAGTATGAGATCATGGAGAACCACACTGATGTTGAACAATGACAATGAATCTCTAAATGCTGGAGATGTAAGAATTTCATGTGGCATTTTCCAGGGTGACTCACTATCACCACTCCTCTTCTGTCTAGCCCTAATACCGCTCTCAAAATTGCTCAATGATGCACAGTATGGTTATAAAATATTTGATAAAAATATAAATCATCTCATTTACATGGATGATTTAAAGCTCTTTGCAAAAAATGACCAACAACTCAAAGGCCTACTAGCGATTGTTAAACAATTCAGTGATGACATCAGGATGCAATTTGGCCTTGATAAATGTGCAAAAGCTATCTTTATCAAAGGAAAAATGACAAATACATCTAATGTGAACCTTGACCAGCAAAATGTCATAAAAGAGTTAGAACCAGCGGAGAGCTACAAATACCTAGGGGTAATTGAAGGGGACAATATCAAGCACTCAGTGATGAGGGAAAGGATCAGAAGAGAATGTTATCGCAGGGTGAGAGCAATACTGAAGACAGAGCTGAACGCGAGAAACAGGATCGAAGCGATCAATGCTCTAGCCATACCAGTCGTGACTTACAGTTTCAACATCGTTAACTGGTCAATTACTGAAATATGTAATGTTGACAGAAAAATACGAAAACTGTTGACAATGCATAGAATGCACCACCCTAAGGCAGATATAGAACGTCTTTATCTGCCAAGAAAAGAGGGAGGTCGAGGACTACTACAGCTGGCATTATCAATGAAGGTAGCCACAATTGGCCTAGACACCTATATGAAAAACTCTGAGGACTGGATGCTAAAACTTGTCTTAAAATATGAAAGCAAGAAAGCATCTTACTCAGTAACAAAACAGGCAAAGGAATATCTAAGTGAATTCCAATTGCAACAAATTCAAGAATTAGACGAACTAGAAACACCTACAGAAAAAGCTAAGCGCTTGAAAACCCGTGCTAAAATTGCTGCCTTAGCTATTATGACTGAAAAATGGCATGGAAAACCTCTCAATGGCAAATACCCAAAGAGAGCGAATAATGCAGATATTGACAAAGCCCTTACCCACCAATGGTTAATGGCCTCTGGATTGAAATCAGAAACAGAGGGGTTTATCATAGCATCCCAAGATCAATGCCTACCTACAAAGAACTACCAGGCCAACATATTAAAGAACGGCAGCTCCCCATTATGTCGTATATGCCAACAACAAAATGAGACCATCGATCATGTTGTCTCCATGTGCAGTCTGCTTGCGCCTACAGAGTATCTCAACAGGCATGATAGAGCTGCACAATATATTCACTGGGTAATATGCAAAAACCTGGACTTGCCCCATGATAAAAACTGGTGGGAACACAAACCACCCCCAGTACTTGAAAATGATCACATTGCACTCCTCTGGAACTTCACCATTCAAACTGACAGAAAGATAGACGCAAATAGGCCAGACATCATACTGAAAGACTTCAGACAAAAATCATGCCTCCTCATTGATATGACTGTCCCAATTGATATAAACGTATCTGTCAAGACCTACCAAAAACTGAGCAAATATAAAGATCTTGAAATAGAAATGAGCAAAATGTGGAATCTGAAGACGAAAACAATACCTATTGTCATAGGTGCCCTGGGAATGACAGCGAAACGGGCTGATTACTACCTAGCTCAGATACCAGGAAACCCCAAAATGGCTGAAGTCCAAAAGATAGTGCTCATGGGAACTGCCCATATCCTACGTAAAATACTGTCTATGTGATCTCAAATTTTAAAGCAAACATAATTTTCTTATGGTTTCTTAAACATTCACTTGAACAAAACTGTACAAATCCAAATATATGGTACCCTAGGCATAACACCTACATGAACTTCTAACTTGTTGTCTCTTGAGGTCTCTGGGTGAGACTTGGATCCAACTTGTACAAATGCAAAACAAAAGTCAAACATAAAATAATAATAATAATAATAATAATAATAATAATGATGATGATGATGATGATGATGATGATGATAATGATGATGATGATGATTATGATGATGATGATAAAGACATCTTTCAAATCGTTTAGATCAGGGGTTTTCAAACTTTTTGACTTGCGGACCCCTTTATATTTCAGGCTTTACCTAAGGGACCCCCTTATAAACGCTTATGAAATTTGCACATGAATATTTGCTTAAAATAACATATATTTTTACATCTATTTATTTAACAATATTTAACAAATAGTTTTATTGTCAATTAAAAGATTTCGATTAAAAAGCATATATAAAATCAAATTGCCCATAAAAAGTATTTGCTGTCCACGGACCCCTGTCTTGTCCTTGTGGACCCCCTGTGGTCCGGGGACTACAGTTTGAAAACCCCTGGTTTAGATTAATCATAGGCGAGATGGTGCCACCACCACCACCACCACCACCACCATCATCACCATGTTAATTCCAGTTGTAAATGTCCTCGGCCACCTTCTTTTCTTGACAAGTAAATTCGTTCTATATCTGCTTAACCTCGATAAGTGTGCAAAAGCTACCTTTGATAAAGGTAGCTTTTGCACACTTTTCGAGGTCAAATTGCATCCTGATGTCATCACTGAATTGTTTAACAATCACTAGGAAACCCTATAGTTGTTGGCCATTTTTTGTAAAGAGTTTTAAACCATCCATGTAAATGAGATGATTTATATTTTTATCAAACATTTTATAGCTGTATTGTACATCATCGAGCAATGTCGAGAGAGTCATTAAGGCTAGACAAAGAGGAATGGTGATAGAGAGTCATCCTGGAAAATGCCACATGAAATTATTACATCTCTAGCATCCATTGTCACTGTTCAAAGTTAGTGTGGTTCTCCATGATCTCATACTTACAGAAAAAATATTCGCAGAGTAGGTGCTATTTTATACATTTCCAGATATTTCTCAATACACCTATGTGGTAGAATATCAAGGCTATCGACAAGTTTTTGTGTCGTTTGTAACAATCTTCCAAGATCATCTTATTGATGAGTAGCTGATCTTTACAACCATAGGACCCACGTTTACATCCTTTTTGTGCATTAGGGAATATGTCACTTTCTATTAAAAAGACTATAGGTATATTCAGTCAAGACAGATACTAGTATTTTATACATTGTTGTTAAGCAGGTTATGGATCTATAATTTTTTGGTTCATTTGTTTCTTCATATTTTTTGGCATTAGGAATGTTACACCATTAACTAGCCAAGAGGGAATCATACTAGGTTGTACCAAAACATTGTTGTAAAATTTTTGCCGTCACCTCGGAATCTCGTAAGATGGAACGTTTCAGAGAATGACATATGCAAATGCAGAAAGGTCGGAACACTGAAACATATTCTTTCCAACTGTTCCTTAGCATTGAATAGATATACATGGAGACACAACCTGGTCCTGAAGGTTATCTTCAATGCTATGAAGAACCAAATTCATCTCAACAACACTGAGAAAAAACCGTTGAAAGAACCATCTAAAGATTTTATTACCTTCGTGCGCTCAGGTCAGCGGATCCGTTTCAAGAAAAAGAACAAGAAACTTCCTGTGAGAAATGAAAAGTGGAACGACTATTGGGAAGTGACTGCAGATTTGCATGGGTGCCAGGTATTCTTTCCCATCCCAGTTACGGAAAAACCTGACATTTTAATGTGGTGTGAAAGAAGGAAAGTTGTAAATCTAGTTGAGTTAACGGTTCCTCATGAAGATAATATGGACGCCGCGCGGGCTCGAAAAATGGACCGTTATGTAAACCTCCTCGAGAAATGTGAAGACGCAGGCTGGAAAGCGGAGCATTTTCCAATCGAAGTTGGATGTAGAGGATTTGTGGGACACAGTGTGAGACGACTGCTGTTATCGTTAGGCCTAACTCATCGTAAGGTAAATACCACCATGACCGATATCCAAAATACAGTGGAGAAGGCTAGCCACTGGATTTGGTTAAAAAGAGACGATGAGCGATGGCTAGAGAAATATTGAGCTTTGTTTTAATAATCAGTTGATCTAGCAAGCGGAGCCTCATATCAGTGAGGGGGGCCGGTGCGCATTGATGCCGTCGAGAGGCAGGCCCCGAAACGGCGCGCATTCTCTCCTGATGACCCCATACACTTGCTGGCTTCCGGTATGCGGAGTTATTGACTGGTAGGTAACACTTGCATGTGCGAGTTGTTTGCAAGACACATGGCTGTCTATGAAGGCATTCAACCAGAAGTTAGGAATTTTACCCTTTCCTGGAGACTTCCATTTGTTTGACTTCCTAAGAGAAGATCTTACATCCTCTACCTTGATACCTTCCCACTTTTACTCTTCTAAGGAGTCTTAAGTCAGTAGATATTCTATCAATCCAAGGGCCTTTTTATTGTGTGGCTTTTCTTCTGCCCAAATTTTATACCAAAATTCCTGCACTTATTCTTTTAATGGGACAGACTTTACTGTAAGAATTTTTTAGGTTATTTTTGAATGTGTTGTTGTCCTTGAAGACTCTAACGCGCTTTTCATATCTTGCTATGTGGGCAGCTATAGCACGTATCTTTTGCCTGATAGTTTCTATGGTGGTATCGATGTCAAGTATGGTTTTCATATTATATATATTTTTTTTGATTTTCGGATTTTTGCTGGTTTGATAGTCTTGTCAACTTAAGGTTTTTAAAACATTCTATGTCAGACCTAACTTGCTGAATTTGGTGTTGAACACACTCTTGCCAAGTAGGCTTTTTGTTAGAATGTTGTTGTTTTCTAATCTTTTCACAACATAGAATCGTTGAGATTTTCGCGGATGCATAGTACAGGTGTTGAGATCTGTAATATCAATATCATTAGCTGAAATTATATCTTTAAGTGCAAGCGGATTTTATCAATTACTTTCTGGTTTTGGTTAGAATTTCGAATCCTTGGGAGAGTGTCGCGTTCATTCATACTGGTTTCTTTAATTTTTAGCCATTCAATCATGATTGGATCTTTTAGATCATGTAGTTCTGTTGGGTCAATTTCTGTGTGAGTTTCTTCATCTATTTGATTTTCATCTGCCTTAGTGTTTATGGTTGTTTCAGATAGTATTTCACTTTGCCTATCAGTTACATTAACTCTTTCAATCATTATTGCATTTTCATCAGACCTGGGTTGGTCTATAATTATTTCCTCTGTAGTATCTTCTTTGGCTGCAACTTTGTTCCCTTTATCCCTTACTGATCGTTTAATTTGGTTAATCTCTAATTCAGTTAGTAATTTCTTTTTCATAATGTTTCTTCTGACGTTGGCAAGTTTGTTACTGTCTATGTTAGGTCTTGTATGTTCTTAAACATTTTATAGAACAATATAATGTGCAAAATCAAATATATGATACCCTAGGCATAACACCAGCATAAAATTCTAACTTGACGTCTGTTATTGCAACATTGGTTATCTCTATTGTGTTATTCTTCTTGTCTTCTTTACCAGCGTCACTTGTTTAAGCGTTATCTGTTCAGAAGACAACTGACAAACGGTCTTGTTTTCAGCTTGATTAATGGCGGAATATATCATTGTTTCGACCAGGAAACCCCGGGTAGCTGTATTTACAAGATTTGTTGTTTTTTATTATTAGATTTTACACACACACACACACACACTTGAGCACATTCATGCAAAACAATGAAGGGAGAACAATACTTGAATACCAATGGTAGAATAAAGTATTTTATTGAAGCTGAAAAAATTTCACATAATCGTTCGTTAATGTACATAAAACTATTATGCAACATGAAGAGTTTAACTGACAGTTTTTTTTTTCGAAATGTAGATGAACTATATTCCTAGTGTACAGCATTCCTGTTTCAACTTCAATAACAAATGCAGAAACCGTTCTTAGTTTTCCAGATCTTCAACAGAACTCTTGACAACAGACTTATCTGCATGTCTGCCATTCGTTCCTGAAAACAAAACAAGCAAACGAGCAGCAAAGAAAGAAAGAAAAAGAAACCTAAACTTTTGTCAAGATAAAAACTATTGTCGTCAAGTACCCATTCGGTCTTTGTTGTGTAGGTAAAAATCACTGCTGGCATGACCATCTCATCTCTTCTATTTTAATTTTTTTCTAATATAGGTACAGGAGTGGCTGTGTGGTAAGTAGCTTGGTTGCCAACCACATGGTTCCGGGTTCAGTTCCACTGCGTGGCATCTTGGGCAAGTGTCTTCTACTATAGCCTCGGGCCGACCAAAGCATTGTGAGTGGATTTGGTAGACTGAAACTGAACGAAGCCCGTCGTATATATGTATATATGTGTGTGTCTGTGTTTGTCCTCCTAGCATTGCTTGACAACCGATGCTGGTGTGTTTATGTCCCCGTAACTTAGCGGTTCGGCAAAAGAGACCGATAGAATAAGTACTAGGCTTACAAAGAATAAGTCCCGGGGTCGATTTGCTCGACTAAAAGGCGGTGCTCCAGCATGGCCGCAGTCAAATGACTGAAGCAATTAAAAGAGTAAAGAGAGTATAGCGTATCTGGAATTTCGATACCTTATTTTTTTTTTATCTTTTACTTGTTTCAGTCATTTGGACTGCAACCATGTTGGTGCACAAACCTTGAAAGGTCTAGTCGAACAAATCGACCCCAGTACTTATTTTTTAAAGTTTGATTCTTATTCTATCGTATTCTTTTGTCGAACCGCTAAGTTACAGGAACGCAGAAGCGTAAACAAATATAACGAGCTCACTGGCTAATCGCGACACCAGCGCCTGTTCTGGCACTGTTATTTTATATATTGCTGACAGGGAGATGAATCGCTGCTATCTCTAGCGGTCGAACGTCCATCATTGACAAGACCAAGGAAGGTCGAAATCACGTGATATGGAGGTCCAGGTGGTGTGGTGGTGGGATTTATCTCCCCGCTAGCGATATAAATAAAAGTGCTTTTTGCACAAAAAGTCAATATGAGAGTTTCCCTCATGGTAACTACCACAGTAAAGTTTATTCTAACAGAACATCCACGTTTAATTGATATATATATATGTATATGTATATATATATATATATATATATATACAAATGATATATGAGCATATGCATGTATATATACATATATGTACATACCTACATCTACATGTATATATAGATGCATATCCGGGTACAGGACGTCAGAAAAGGAACGGGAACATAAAGCACAAAAACGGACTTTTTTTTACTGACAACAGAATGAAGACATAGGAAAACAGACGAGCCACTTATGGAACTTTTCCTTCATCAGCTGCCTCTATTCTAAACTAGGCGTTTCGAAGATGTGTGTGTGTGTGTGTGTGTGTGTGTGTGCGTGTGTGTTTGTGTTTGTGTGTTTATGTATGTATGTACATAAGCTTCCGAACAGTTTCCGTTTACCAAATCCACTAGCAAGGTACTAATCGACCCGGGACTACAGTAGAAAACACTTGTCAAAAGTGCCGTGCATTGGTGCTGAAATCTTGTCGTTTGAAGGAGATTTGACTGCTGTTTCTAGCTGCTTAAAAGACCACATAAAGGCTGCTTTGTTGGTTCATAATGATAATAGTTTTAATGATGTGTGTCCTATTAGGTTTACTTTAACACTTCGCAAGTTATTTATCTTTTACTTTTATATGCTTTGTTATTTTTTTTTATATTTTATATTTTTTACTTTAATTTTTTTCATTTCAGCGTCGTCGTACTTGAATTTCTAATCTTTATTTCATATACAAAGGCTTGCCATATCATACCCTCCCTGAGATATTCCTTTGTTTCGTTCAGATGTTTTGTAATGTTTGTTGTGGTTGCTTTTGTTGTTCACCAGCATCGGTTGTCAAGCAATGCTAGGAGGACAAACACAGACACACACATATATACATATATACGACGGGCTTCGTTCAGTTTCAGTCTACCAAATCCACTCACAATGCTTTGGTCGGCCCGAGGCTATATATATATATATACATATGTGTCAATGTATGTGTGTGTGATTGTGTGTGTACATGTATTTACATATATGTATGTATGGAATATATATATATATATGTAAATATGTGAATATATGTGTGTGAGTGTATATGTGTGTGTGTATATATTTATATATATATATGCATATATATGTATATATATATATATATATATATATATATATATATATATATATATATATATATATGTGTGTGTGTGTGTGTGTGTGTGTGTGTGTGTGTGTATAAGTGTATGCGTGATTGTAAGTGTATGCGTGATTGTAAACGTTTGCGTTTCAGTGCAAATGGTTGTTTGTTTGTTTGTTTGTTGGCACTGAACTAAACATGCAAACTCTGTAGACGTAAAGACCATTGTGATTGCCGGTATATAGAGTTACCAGTCGAAGTCAAATCTGCTTATCTTTAAAACTTGTCTTTATCTGAAGAATTAGTCGATGTTTAGAGGTGATACTCTGATTGAAGTAGGAGAAAAATACGTCTCATGCGTGACTGTTTATACCTAAATTAGATATGCGATACCTCATTTCTACATTTGTGTTTTTGAGTTCAGTTAGTCTCCATCATAACAACGCAATATATTATTTATTTGTTTGTTTATATATTTATTTATACATTTGTTCACTTGACTATGTGTGGTACAAACTAGTATTACTTGGAATGAAACGATGCGTCACAGGTATTATTGTTGTAGTCGTTGTTGCTGTTGTATTTGTTTTTTGCCCCGGATAAACGACAATAGAGCAGACCTTATAATCAGAGGGTATTGCCATCTCTTCATAAAGCGTCCATTTTATTAATTCTACTGCATAAATGCGAATGTATGTGGTTTTGTATGTGCGTTTAGTCTAAAAAGATTTCGAAACGGTGCATCTGCGAGAAAAACGAATTTAATTTTCGAAATCTGCGTCCCAAAGACAATGTTGCCCGTAAATAATAACGAAAAAATATAATTTGCTACGAGAAATAACTCAACTTTTAGATTCACAACTCTCTTACTCTCTATCTGTCACCTTAATCTAATACTCTCTATCATCACATGAATCTATCTCTCTCTGTTGTTTATCTCCCATTTATATATATGTATATATATATATATATATATATATATATGTATTTATAGATCTCTACCAAAAATTTGGTAAAAATATTGTAGCGGTTATCAACGTAGCAAAATTCTCACATGAAAGGTTGTTAATCATACAATTTTGTGTGCATATCAAATTAAATAAGAATTCTACTATGAATTAATCAAATCTGACCCTGAAGAGATACAATATTCCATATTTTATAACAGACAGGAGTGAGTCGGGATATTGCATCGAAATGTACATAGGTCATTAAAAAAGTTTTTACAATGGATCGCGTTATAGCTCTTATTTAAATTGATATATATATATATATAATGAGTAAATATTCAAATTCTGAGCGTGTACCTGTAAAAAGGAAATTAAAGGAGAAGGGCTCTTGCGCTGTTGATCAGGCGCTCGTGGCTTTTGTGGGTTTTTCTACGAGGACCTTAAAGCGCCTCTCCTATTGGGAGTTTTAATTTGTTTAATTTTTATTGTTAAGCTTTGTTTACACGCGGAAAACCCATTGTATCTTCCCGTTTTTGTCTTTTATGTTGTTGCATGTGATTTAATGTTATTTTATGTGAACCCTTGTGGCTAATAAAAGAATGAATTATTATTATTATTATTATTATTATTATTATTATTATTATTATTATTATTATTATTATCAACGGCAAATCTAAATAATAGATAACAACAACAATAACATTAGTGACAGCAAGCGATATTAGCATTAAACAGCTATACAATAAATTCTTAATTATATTAGAGGGTACACGAAGCACCAATGTACACATTCATTCAAGAATTTGGTTGGCCCCAGGTTCTTGTAGAAGACACTTACCCAAGGTGTCACGCATTGCGACTGAAATTTGAATTCAGAACGTAAAGACGGACGAAATGCCGCTAAGTATTTTGTTGGGTTTGCAAACGATTCCGCTAGCTCGCCGCCAGATATTAAGTTCTTAGTAATAAACTCATTAAATAAACGTTCACTCACTATACACATACACACGCGCACGCACACACACATACATACATACATACATACATACATACATACATACATACATACATACATACATCTGTGTGTGTGTATTATTTCTGCCTTATCTTCGAAACGTCTAGTTAGAACAGAGGCAGTTGACGAAGGAATAATTCCAACTGGCTATCTGTTTTCCTATGTGTTCGTTCCGTTGTCTGTAGTTCATTTTTCTAACGTCCTGTACCCTGATATGCATCTATTTACACATGTAGATGTAAGTATGTACATATATGTGCGTATACATGCATACATATTCTTTGTATTATATATATATATATATATATATATATATATATATATATAAAACTGCATTCATTCATGGACTGAAAACGTATAGTACTAAGAGTATTTGTTTGTCATTTAGTCTGGGCAATCAGTATGTAAATACTCCCACAGATACAAAATGGAGATTTCAATCTAAACGCTTTGACATATTACATTCCTGCGAAATACATTCCAACAAGGATGAATAGAAGTTACCATTTTAACATTTCTCGCTAATAGAAATTTGACCGCCGCCGCCGCCACCACCACCACCACCACCACCACCACCACCACCACCACCACCACCACCACCAACAACAACAACAACAACAACGACGACAACATTAACAACGGTGTAGTAATGGCAACAACAATAACTAAACTTAATACTACGAACAAAACGAAAGACCACACCAATAAATACTGACAAATTTTCTGGAATCTTTCCGTCGCTCAGTGATGTCGCAGGAAATACTATTATACACCTTTTAATTAACCCTCGGTTAGATCAAAGGAATATTTTTTCTTTTTCTTCTTCTTCTTCTTAGTTCTATCTTACAAGACATTGATCCAACCTTTGTCGACTGCTATTTACAAAAGGACAACGTCTCATACAGCAATCATAAATGTATTCTGTTGAATTTAGAATTTACGTAAGTTCTCTATCAAAACATTTATTAATTGCATAAAAAAAAAATCTAACCCATATAAGCATTCAACTACTATGAGACCGAAGAATATATATCAACTGTCTGTTCTCTCTATGGACCCAATTTGAGTCTGCTTTTGCAGCCATTCGATGTAAAAAAAGATCATGTTATATTTTTATGATTAAATATTATTAGAAATCTTTTTTTTTTTTTTTTTACTTGTTTCAGACATTAGACTGCGGCCATGTTGGGACACTGCCTCGAAGAATTTTTAGTCGAATGAATCGGCCCCAGTACTTACTTTGTTTTTAAAGCCTAGTACTTATTCTATCGGTTCTCTTTTGACGAACCGCTAAGTTACGGGGACGTAAACACACCAACACCGGTTGTGAAATGGTGGTGGGGGACAAACACGGACACAGAGACACGCGTGCGCACACACATGCACACACACACACACACACACATACACACACATACACACACACTCGACGAGCTTATTTCAGTTTCCATCAACCAAATCCACTCACAAAGCTTTGGTCGGGTCGAGGCTATAATAGAAGACCCTTGCCCAAGGTACCACACAGTGGGACTGAACCCGGAACAAAGTGGTCGGGAATTAAGCTTCTTACCACACACAAAAAATTGTTAAAATATTTTATTGTAAGAAGTATCACCGATTTATTGCAGATAAATTTTAACAACAAAATCTTACATGGAGCCCTAAGGGTCACATGGACTCCCAATGGCCATATAAACCTCGTTTGAGAACCACTGTCTTAAACTGCCACCACTTGCAGCCAATTACTTTAAAATGTTCACTTCGATGTAATTGTTTTCTTGTTTCTGTTGATGGTGCTATTTCCAATTTTCCCTCAATTAACTATAGATACCCTGAATGCCATTTTCCATTCTCCCCTTTCGCATATCCCATTCGGTCACTTACATTAGCTCACTGACGAAACCCCATTAATAGATACATATTATCTACGATTTCAACCGCGTGTGAAAGTGATCAATGACATGCTAAATTCCAAGACACCCTATCATGTGTTCAGATAGAGAAAATACCTAACCTTTATTAACCCAAAATGCAAACTTTCAGAGCAATTGTAAGCTTACAGAAGTTATGTGCTACACAAGCTATATTTCTGAGGAACTATTCTCAAACATAAACTAAAAATTAAAGCGTAATTAAATAAGATTCTAATTACTGACGTTTTACAATTATATTTATATTGTTGGGGGACTTATTCTATCAGACTTCACAAAATACTATAAAATATATATATCAAGGTTATATTTCGTTTTTGTGTTTGGTTTGCAAGATTCTTTATGAGAAATCGTGTGTTGAAGAAAAATATTGGCGTAATGACTCGTCCTTGACACAACAAAATGTCAAAGTTATAACTATTTTGTTTGCATATGCTATTACCAAATCTTATCCATTAGATGCACATTACTATACGTCTACATGGCGATTCTCTTATCGTTACTTTATGCAAGTACACTGAAGACTAATATTTAGCTAAAAAGGTCTAATAAGGCCTGAAGCATACCCGACGTTGTCTCTAATATATAACAAAACAATTCAAGCAAAATATCTCATTGAGCTAAGTGTTGTCTTTTATTTACTTCATAAGTATTTTTAAATAAGCTTTTTAATGATGGTAACGATGACGACGATGATAATGCTGATGGTGAAGACCAGCACCAACACCAGCACGAGCACTACGAGCACCACCACCATCATTATTATCATTACCGTCCACATCCTCCTCCTCCTCCTCCTCCTCCTCATCATCATCATGTATACACACGTTTACTCGGTAAGAAGAGTATACCATAATATTTGTTTTATAACGACATAATTTTTTGACAGTAAAACAAAAGCCGCAAATATCTAACTATTGATACATGCTACAAAGGGAATACAGCTGATCTTACCTCGGAGTAAATCTTGAATTGCAGAACGTTCCGTTTCAAGGGTCTATCTATCTATCTATCTATCTATTTATCTATCTATCTATCTATCTATCTATAGATATACGATAGACATACGTATGTATGTACGGACGGATACTTATATGTCAATGTGTGCATGTGTGTGTGTGTGTTCATATATATATCCGTATGTATATACATATATCTATGTATCGAAATGTATGCTCACACACATATACATATACAGACGCAAAGACATACACATGCATGTACACATAGTCATTCACATACACACATATATAGCCTTATACAAACGTATTTCCATATACACCACCACCACCACCACCAACAACAACAACAAAACCTCCCCAAAAACAGAAACAGAGAGAAAATAAAACAAAAACAAAAGAAAAACCATAGGAAAATATCGAATTCTGACCGCTCTAGGTTGGTCTATTACTCCAAACACATCATCTCATAATTAGCCTTGATTCGGCTGGGATCAGTTGTTTCACATTGAGGTGAGAAATATCAGAGACATGACATTTTGAAAGCCTTAGTGCGGATCACTTGCTCAGAAAGCTTCCCCAGCAGTTTAAAAGGATTGGACTCTGTTAGTGATAAAGATGTAGCGTCCACTGGTGGAGCGGTGTCATATATATATATATATATATATATATATATATGAAGTATCTTGTTTAGGTGAGAGAGGTATTTTATTGCTGGAAACAAAGGTAAGCTCAGCATCGTAAAAACGATATTTCTGTGCTAAAGCAACAATGGATGGAAATCTTATCGCCAGTGATAGTAGGGTCAGAGACATTATATCCCAGTTTCTGCGCGCGCGCGTCTGTACGTATACATGTATATATATATATATATATATATATATATATATATATATATATATATATATATACCTATATACATATGTAGATATATATGTGTATGTATGCAAGTATGTGTGTATATATGTATGTGTATATATATATATATATATATATATATATATATATATATATATATATATATATATATATATATATATATATATATATATATATATATATATATATATATATATGTATGTATATATATACTTACACGCACACACATACATGTGTGTGTGAGTGTATATCAAATCAATGACATATAATGTTTATGATTACATACACACGTAGATATATTAAATACAAATATGAACGTATAAACATATACACGTACATGCATACATTTAAACACACCAAATACACAAATCTATCTATCTAACTACACTGTGTGTATATATATATATATATATAGGATATATATAGGGCACCAGTTTTCATTTATGTTTTATGTAGTGTTTTTGGTACCGAAAGACTTTCAAACTTCGTATACTTATCTATTTTGTGTTATAGAACAGAAAAAAATTTTTGTATTCGAATTTATTTCATGTAAAAAATTGTCTTATTTCGATCATTTCTACTAATCACTGACGTCTATTCAGTTGAAAACAGTTAGCGCTGTAACGGTGAATATCGTATTAATCCCCTAACCCTAACCCTAACCCTAACTAGACTGTTAACCCTAACCCTAACCCTAACCCTAAAACTAACCCTAACTCTAGAATCCGAACTCTAAAATTGTTACACACATAGATACGCACAGCGTAATTTATTATATAAACAATATATGCGTATAAATTACGATTAAACCGGATGAAATATGTCACAGGGAATAACATTTTTATGACCGGCGAGCAGTAACTCTATTCAGCTGAATAGACGTCAGTGATTGGTTGAAATTACAGAAATACGACAACTTTAACATGGAATAACTTGCGAATTCCTTTTTTTTTTGTTAAGAAGACTAAGAGTAAAAGATGTTTTATATGACACATTCTACCATTGTCCCAAGTTTCAAAGTGTTTCGTTAGTGTTTCGTTAAGAAAATACTGGTGCCCCCGTTTTGAACAAGATCCTATATATATATATATATATATATATATATATATATATATATATATATATATATATATATATATATATATATATATATATATATATATATATATGTATATATATATATACACACATACATACAAACATATATATATATATATATATATATATATAGGATCTATAACACAAAATAGATAAGTATACGAAGTTTGAAAGTCTTTCGGTACCAAAAACACTACATAAAACATAAATGAAAACATATCATCTATCTGTCCCATGCTACACAGATAAGAATTAGACATTTCAAACACAAGTGTAAACACACAAATAAACAGACGCATGCACATATTTGTGTGTGCGTGGGCAGAGAGACAAAGGGAAGTCGGCAGAGAGAGAGAGAGAGAGAGAGAGAGAGAGAGAGAGAGAGAGAGAGAGAGAGAGAGAGAGAGAGAGAATGAGTGCGAGGTAGAGATAGGGAAGGAAAAACATTGGGGATAGGGTGAGTGCGATTATTGAATTCAGCTCTATAATTCCTAAAATAAAGTTGAAATAGAGGCATAAAACGGATTGTTTTGTTTGTGCTATTGTCAAGCGAAAATGTGCTTGTTTTTCACCACTTGTGTTTCACTTAATTTTTAACTATATATTTCATATAATGGCATAAAATAGTAACTTGTATAACCAGTGTCAGTATAAATGATGACGGTTTCAATATAATTAAAGGGAAGAACGGCGAATCTACTGCAATGAAATAGAAATATTAAATTATTTTCTTAGTTCTGAATTATTTACTATATAATGCAATATAGTGTATGTATGCATGTATGTATGCATCAATGCATGTATGTATGTATGTATGTATGTATGTATGTATGTATGTATGTATGTATGTATGCATGTATGCGTGCTAGATATATTGCGTTGTGATAATCGTGGCAGCTCTGCATTCTGTGTTCAAATTCCGCCATAAAGTACATTCACTTATTCATATTACTAACATATAAAACAAGGCTTTCGCTGATAAGTTATACATCATTTAACATAAGAGTATTGGAGGGAAACCTAGTGATCAAAAAGAAGCAATGCAATTGTAACACTCTATACTTATACTTCCTAGAGATTCCTGCCTGAAAAGAAATTTCACAAATATAATTTTATACGACTTTGTCCTAAAGAACGTTTGAGGCCACAGTAGCACAAGGAACTACAAAGAAGGAAAAATAAAAGAACCCACAAATTCAAAGGAAGTTGGTTGACAGAAAACTGAATATTATAGAGTAGAGGAAAACAAGACAATAGTAGTAAGTTCCAGAGAGCAGCAGTTGGAGGAAAGAAGCTATTAGAATTAAAGGAGTTATGCCTAATAGGAAGCTCAAGAGAGAAACGATGCGCCTGGCAAGAGAAGCGAGTAACACGTATAAAGGTCTTGATAAAAGTCTAGACCAGAAAATTCATCAGAGCCAATGACCATGGAAATACTTATGGAAAGGACAACAAACATACATTTCGACGATGAGCCAAAGACACTAACCTAGTAGAAATAAGACCCACTACATTAACAACTATCTTGCCTTCCACCACCGCCGCTTGACAACCGGTGTTGGTTTGTTTATATCTCTGTAACTTAGCAGTCCGGTCAAAGTACTGGGGTCAATTTCTTCGACTAACCTCTTCAAGGCGGTGCTCAAACAGGGACGTGTATTAAGGCTACCATTGGTCTCATGTTAAGAAAAGGAATGGTGTTTGTCTCCATTTTGGATTCAAAATAGAGATGAACATCACTCCTCCATGTGATCGGCTTGAAAAATTGTTAAGATATTAGGGTATTTTCTTAACATAAAACCAATAGTGACCTTAATACACAAATACAGAAATCTTATTCTCTCTCTCTCTCTCTCTCTCTCTCTCTCTCTCTCTCTCTCTCTCTCTCTCTCTCTCTCTCTCTCTCTTGACCGTTGACTGAACACTATTCAATTTTTTTTCTCCGTGTTTTTCTCCTTGTCTCCGTATTCTTTCTGTTGAAGAGCGTAGCTCGAAACGTCAAAGACTTTCCGTATTCCCGAGCGTCATACTAATATATACTTTTGTTATTTACACCACCTGTCCTCGTCTGTTGTTATTATTTGTATATTCTCTCATATATATATATATATATATATATATATAGATATGCAGGGCAGGGAAATCATCAATTAGTAATAAAATTAATAATTAACAATTCTGCCGGGTAGCTCAGTATGAAAAAAACCTTTTTCGGTAAAAATTTATAATCATAAATGTATAGGGATTGACAGTAACTACTGATTTCAAAACTAGTTTTGTAGTTTTGAAATCAGTAGTTCTTTGACTGCTATTTCTGAATTCTCAGTATGTTGGAGAAGCAGGTTACTGTCAATCCCTATACATTTATGATTATATATATATATATATATATATATATATATATATATATATATATATATATATATGCACACACAAAGTATTAGTCAAACACAGAAATGTTTACATTGAATGAAGAAAATGGATATAAAACTCCGGTGTTGAATCTCTCTTTTTTAAATGTATAAATTTGAAACTTTGGAAATATAAACAATGAGAACGATCCTTAAGGAATCTAATCAACGATCCTTTGAGGTGAAATCTTATGCTATATTGGTAACGATTACAGAGTTTACTTTGAAAAATTATATATATATATATATATATATATATATATATATATATATATATATATATATATATATATACACATATATGCATACATACATACACACATGTATATATACATACA